>NC_034613.1:114850855-114858378 GCF_900095145.1 Mus pahari
GTCGCGCACTGCAAACAACTGCCTGGCCCTGACAGTCCGGTGGAGGCCAGCGGGTCCTGGCAGCTCCCTAGAGTGTGCGCGGTGCCCGGAGACCCCAGGCGGTGGGGAGAGGGGAGGCGGGAACCCCTGCAGAGCCCCAGACACAAGGGTTGAATGGAGCTGCTGTGTGTGATGATCTGGAGACTAGCACAGCTGACCGACAGCCTGGCAGTTGCGTTCTGGGCGCCAATACCCCGCCCTCCATAATCTCTGAGCCCTGTAAGGGTTATGGGGTAGGTGGCTGCTGTTGAAATGGAGATGCGGGGGGGGGGCATCAGGGAGCCCACAGGTCCAAGGAAGGCAGCTGCAGGAGAAATGGCCTGCCATACTGGAGTGGGGGTGGGGGCTGAAGCCCACAGGTGGGGTGTGGGGCAAGTGTCCAGCATTGGGGCCAGCTCAGCTGGTGGGTGGTGAGTCGCCTCAGCTATTAGGTTCTGATCTGGTTCCTGAGAGGGGCCCTGGTACCCTGTGTCCTGGGTGCTGTCACTCCCCACTGGCTTCTATGATGGAAAGTGACCTGTCTGCATGGTAGGTCTGGAATATTCTGGCAGGCTACGGTGAGCATCTGTGCAACAGAGGCTTGAGAAAAGAGGAACAGGAAAATGGCGTGGATTTCTGGATGTGTGTAGTAATGGGAGTGGGCACCAGACAGTGAGTGGAGATGCAAAATGGGTGGGGGTGACTAGCCAGAACAGGTGGGGTATCCATTAATGTCTCCTAATCTCATTTCTCACAACCTTGTAGGTACCTTCCATACTGCCTTTCCCTCCCTCCCAAATCTGGGGCCTGAAAAGATGGTTTGGGGATGATGACGGAGTCATAAATCCAAGGACCACTTCAGAACCTGGTTTCTAGAATATGCTGCACCCTTCCCCCAATTTTTGCTGCGCAAGGAAAGGAAATATGGCCACCTAGTGGCGGATCTTCAGAATTGCTGAAGGGACTAATAAGGATGACATCAAGAAGGGGGTGTTACCTCAGGAGCCCTGCAGCCAGGCCAAATAAATCTAGAATGTTCCAGCAGTAGGACCCTAAATGCTTAAAAACACATGATCTGGTTCTTATCCTTGGTGCATTCTTAACAAGATCAGCTGCTGCCATCATTTCCTGATTGTTATACATTTTCATGTCTTTGTCCACAGCCCTGCTTTAAGGCTGGTCAGTTCTTCAAGCAAGGAAAGAAGGCTTCAAGGCGACTGTCTCAGATCTCTGGAGATTGGTGAGACTCAGGGGCAGTGCAGGAGCTGGCCAGCCACTGAGGAGCCAAATTCAGATAGCTCTAACCCAAGAGGGTGCCTTTACTGTCCCCTTAATTTGCCCACAGCTGCTGCCATCATTTCCTGATTGTCATACATTTTCATCTTTGTCCACAGCCCTGCCTTAAGGCTGGTCAGTTCTTCAAGCAAGGAAAGAAGGCTTCAAGACGACTGTCTCAGATCTCTGGAGATTGGTGAGACTCAGGGGCAGTGCAGGAGCTGGCCAGCCACTGAGGAGGCAAATTCAGATTCTAACCAAATTCAGATCACTGTCCCCTTAATTTGTTCAATGGTGTGGCACCCTTTATTTCCTTTCAGGGATATTAAGAATGTTGAGGTAGGTGTGAGGTAGACTATGACCCCCAGGACAAGCCCAGGGAACAGAGACTTTAGACAGAAGCAGGCATGGTTTTGCCGTTGTTTGTTTGGGTTCAGGGATCTGTGCCCATCTTCCAAGCACTGAGACTCCATTTGTTTTATGCACTTGTAGGACTCCCTGCAGTCAGTCAGCTGTTGGTCTTAACACCACTTGAACATAGAGAAGAGGGGAGACCTACACCACATCAGTGAAGGTGAGTATGGGAGAGGGTTCACTTTTAGGTGGGATAGTCGATCACCCCAGATGACTACTGTGAGATTTAGGGATCCCCTCTCTCCATTCCTAGTGTGTGTACTTTCTCCTGGACTCTGTACCTGTTTCCCAGCAGACAAAAGGAACATAGGGATTTTCTCATGGCTGAGCTCTTCCACTCAGCATCACGCACCAGCGTCTCTGTGTAAGTTTCTCCAGGAGGCAACAGAATTGGGTAGGACTGATTTCCCCATGCTTCTCTCTCCTAGGTCACCTGCCGTGGCTGCTTGGTGGTGCTGAGGTTGCTGCTGACCAGTGCAATCATCATCTCTGCACTCACCTAGGACCTGTCCATCGTCCTCCAGCTTGATTTCAGCTCTTCTGCAGTGTATCTGTGTTATTGACTGAGACTGCTTGGGTAGGAGTCTCATTGGTACTGGATTGGTTGGTCATTTACGCCTTGTCCCTCACTGTATCTCTTGAGTAATCAAAAGCTCAGAGTGGGAAGGTACAATACTGTGACAGATCTGTCATTGAGACTGAGGCTTTGGTAGGCATTCTTAAATTGAGCCTTCTAACTTGTACCATGACTGGGGCAGAAGTTGAGACCGGTTCTCAGGCCAAGCCTGATAAGAAGCCTCAGGAAGAGGTTGCAGGTGGGGCTGAGAGAGAAAGTGAAGTCCCTCTGGTGGTCAGACCCAAAGTCAGGCCTCAGGCTCCAGCAACAAGTGGTGCTAGGCCCAAAACTGAAACTAAATCTTCCTCTCGGGCAAGGTGTAAAACTGAAACCCAATCAGTGTCTGGAACAAGACACCGAATGAGTGGAGCAAGGCCAAGATCTGACGCTCAAGTAATGTCTGGTGCCAGGCCTAAAACCGATGCCAGGGCAGTAGGTGGTGCTCGCCCTAAGACTGAGGCCAAGCCAATCCCAGGAGCAAGGCCTAAGGGTGATGCCCAGGCTTGGGCCCACAGTGAGTTTGGAGCTGAGGCAATGCCACGTGCTGAGAGAGCACCCTTATCTAATTCTGTCACATGGCCACCAGTCAATGCTGGGTCTACAACTGTTACTAAATCTAAGAGTCTGTCTATGAATAGAGAACTGACCAGTATGGGTAGTGAAATCTTTTCTGGCACCCAGGGTCAGCCTGGAATCGAGCCCTGGTTTGGACCAAGAGAAGAGGCTAATATGGGTTCTTGGTGCTATCCCAGGCCCAGAGCCAGAGAGGAGACCTCTAATGAGTCAGCAGATGAAAACTCTACAATGTCTTCTTTCTGGGCTAGAGAGGAGACTAGTATCAGATCGTGGCCCAGGGAAGAGGTGAACACTAGGTCCAGGCACAGGGCTAAACATCAGGCTAATGCCAGGTCCAAGCCCAGATCCAAACAAGATCCCTATATTGATTCTTTGTCTGGGTCTGAGGATGAGGCCAGTAACCCATTCTGCTTTTGGGCTGGAGAAAATACTAATGACATGTTTAGGGCCAGAGGCAGGGATGAGGCGAATGCCAGACCCAAGATCAGGACAAAGAGAGAGGACTATTTTGAAGATGAAGATGAGTTCTATAAAGAGTCCTGGCTTTTGCCTGGGGAAGAGGCTAATAGATTTAGGCGCCGAGACAAGGAAGAGCCTAGTAAGACCTTGGAAAATGAGAACCAAAAAGATGTTAAAAATGATGAAACGGTCAAACAAGAGTCCAGGCTTGAGGAGGAAGTCATTATTGGGTCCTGGTTCTGGGCAGAACAGGAGACTAATTTGGAGGCTGGAGCTTCTGCAATCTGTGAAGCTGAACCAGGGGCTGAAGAGGGAGCCATTGGTGGATCCCTGTTCTGGACCGAAGAAAAGCCTAGTTTGGGGGCTGTGGCCAGAGATGAGGTCAGGCCTGAGTCTGAAGAAGAGGCCATATTTGGGTCCTGGTTTTGGGATAGGGATGAGGCCTGCTTTGACCCAAATCCTACTCCTGTGTACACAGCTAAGAGCAGGTACAGAGATCCAGAAGAGGATCTTAATTTAGCATCCAGGCCCAAAACCTGGGACGAGGTTACCATTGAATTTAAACCTCCTTGCCATGGGCTTGGGTTCCCTTCCCCAAGACCCTTTATAATTCCTGAAGGGGCTTCTGGAAATACTGAGGAAAAAGCCAAGAATGCAGAGCTTGGTGCAGAGGGGGAAGAGCAGGAATCTGTGGTTCAGCGTGATCTTCCTGAACCTGAGTTCCCATTTCAGTATGATCCCTCTTACCGCTCAGTCCAGGAAATTCGGGAGCATCTTAAGGCCAGGGAAAGTGCACAGCCAGAGAATTGGTCTTGCACCTGCATCCAGTGTGAGCTTAAAATTAGTTCTGCGGAGTTTGAGGAACTTCTTTTACTGATGGACAGAATTCGTGATCCTTTTATCCATGAGATAGCTAAGATCGCAATGGGCATGAGAAGTGCTTCTCAGTTTACCCGAGATTTCATTCGAGATTCGGGTGTGGTCTCACTGATTGAAGCCTTGATGAATTATCCTTCCTCCCGAGTGAGGACTAATTTTCTGGAAAACATGGTTCACATGGCTCCACCTTATCCAAATCTAAACATGATTGAGACATTTATTTGTCAAGTGTGTGAGGAAACACTTTCACATAGCGTGAATTCCCCTGAACAGCTAACTGGAATGAGGATGCTTAGACATCTCACTATAACTACTGACTATCACGTACTGATTGCCAATTACGTGTCCGGGTTTCTCGCCTTATTAACCACAGGCGATGCAAGAACCAAGTTTCATGTTCTGAAAATGCTGTTGAACTTGTCTGACAATCCTATGGTGGCAAAAAAACTATTCAGTGCCAAAGCTCTATCAATATTTGTGGGTCTCTTTAACATAGAGGAGACAAATGATAACATTCAGATTGTTATTAAAATGTTTCAGAACATCAGTAATATTGTAAAAAGTGGAGCGATGTCATTACTTGATGATGATTTCAGTCTTGAGCCGCTTGTTTCTGCATTCCATGAATTTGAAGAGCTAGCTAAACAGCTACAGATCCAAATAGACAATCAAAATGATCCCGAGGAGGGACAGTAAAGTTAGTGTGATTAACCACCTGCCACTCATCAGCCTTATGTTCCCAAAGAGCCCCAAATAGTGCTTTGGTGTTCACAGTCTGTTTCTGTGTCGTAACTTATATTTTTAATGCTAATGTTAACTTGTCAAACTCTTGTTGTGAGCTGGATCATTTGTGGATGCCAAAAATGAATATCAGAACTGAAAACACACTTGTTGATATTTGTCTTACCGTCCAGATTGTGATATTTTTTAGTGTTGAGCTCCCAGTGAACCAAGTCATATGAGTAAGCTATCCTGCTATTTGTCATTTAAACATGTGGTTCTCTGCTTGAGTCTGTGTTTTCAATAAAGTTCGATGTTAAAATTGGCATAAATGACCCTTCTTCACTTTAAAACTCAGGCGCAGGTACGTTATACACATTCAAAAATAGAGGATTAGTATTAGAACAAACACATGCTTACTAGAAAATCCTATTTTAGGAAGGGAGATTATTGTGGGCTTTGGTACTCAAGAAATGTCTCAAGGAAGTTGGACCTAGATAAAGTCACTGAGCTGTAAGCATTCCTGGAAATGAACCATGGCGATGTGAAGAAAGGTGTGTGATAGGAAATATGTTCTAGTAGCATGACTGATATGAGCGGAGTGAGCGAGAGGACCTTAGAAAGTGATAGAGCTGAAAAATTGGGACAAGGTGAGTTAGGAGTGACTGGGTAACCTGAATTTCAATTAGGTGTAGATTTTGTTTCAATACTACCTAAAGGGTGAATGAAAGAGACTCTAATTCTGTAGTCCTCAACCTGTGTGTCTCAACCCCATTGGCAAACCTCTATATCCCAAGAATGCATTGTGATTCATAATAGTAGCAAAATAACCTTTATGGAGTAGCAAAAAAAATTTTGTGGTTAGGGGTCACAACAACAGGAGTAACTGTGAGCCCATTTAATTAGGAATTAGGCATGGTGGCTCTCACCCTTCTTAATGTTTCACCCCTTTATATACATATATATATATATATATTCACCCCTTTATATATATATATATATATATATATATATATATATATATAAGAATTTGGCATCATATTTGAAAAATTAGGTCTTAGCTTTAAAATTTGTGTATAAATAAAATATGTGCAACTCCTTGTGGCTGAAGCAGCTCTATAGAGTCCTTATCTGGATTAAAATATACAGTGTTAAATTCTTAGAGACAGATATTAAAGAAACACAAAATTTAACAAAATATACAAATGGTAATATGTTTCCATCCAGTGACTAGTTGTAGGTGGGCATGTGGGGGTGTGTTCCTATAAGCGATTAACATAAGGTGTTACAAAGTTTAGAGGTAAAGTGATTTAGAAAAGTTATAAATACATGAGACTTCAGAATCAAGATTGCTAACTTTGTATTAGGCTTTTGGTGGTACAAAAAAATGAAATTTCTCATGTAATTATTACACTCAAACAATCATAACATTTCCTTTTTAGGTGGCAACAAAGTTCTGCAGCTAGACAGTGGTGATGGTTGCAACAACCTTGAGAATTTACTTATGTCACTGAATTGTACAGTTTAAATTGATTACAATGGTAAGTTTTATGTTCTGTGTATTTTGCTACAACAAAAGCCACCGACTACAGCAGACCTTCCGGGAGTATTTCACAAGTCAGGAATGAAGTTGGTTTGGAGATAAGACTACAAGTTGTGGGAAATACACACTTTTTCATTATTTTTAGACAGGGGAAATCTTATTTACTTGACCTGAGAATGTTATATATCTTCATACAGATAAAATTGTGACTCATATTAATTAAATATGAGCATGGTAAAAGAATTTTACCAAAACAATACACACTTGATAAGATCGAGAAGCAGTCAAAAGGGATATGTGTATATCCTATACATACAGAATAAAGATATAAATAAGATATACCAAACTTCATACATATCGTGAATGAAATAATAGAATAATATTATAGAATTATATAAAAACTGATTACCATTTTATGTGCAGCATCTTGAAACATTTAATGTTATCCATACTATTAGACAAATCTTCAATATCTAGTGAGCAAAATATCTACAAGTTAATATGCGCCTAAGTAAGCATGAAAAGCAGCTCAGTCAATAGAGTGTGGGATCTCATGGCAGATTAAAGTAGGGTCTAGTAGCCTGCGCTGATTTTGTCCAAACATTGCAGAATGTACAGCACAGCACAACACTTTCCCTCCTTACTTTAGTATATGGATTGTAGAAATGGGGCAAAGTGGCAATTTAGTCTCTTTTTATAAACCACAAACCTGACACAGGGACAGTTCTCATGGTAGGAACTAGAATTTAAATGTTTGTTTTGTTGATATATTTCAAGATTTTCTGTGTGTGTTTTCAAATGTTTGAATATTATACAAATTAGTGCTAAAGAATCAATTTATGACCCAACTCCTCAGGGAACCTATTCTTTCTGTCTCTGTCTGTCTCTCTCTGTCTCCTCTGTGTTTCTGTCTCTGTCTGTCTCTTTCTGTCTTTCTCTCTCTGTCTCTCTCTGTCTCTGTCTCTCTCACTCTCTCTCCTCTCTTCTCTCTTTTCTTCTTCTTCTTCTTCTTCTTCTTCTTCT
>NC_034613.1:114858523-114869769 GCF_900095145.1 Mus pahari
CTCTCTCTCTCTCTCCTTTTTAAAAAATAGTCCAAGCACTCTTTCAGAACATGCCCCAGGCTTCAGCCTAGAAGCTTTGACTACTAATCCAGCTAGCCTTCCGGCTTTCCGGCTTCAGGGCAAGGACATTCAGGTTCTTCTGGTATAGAGTTCAGCTTCAGCTCCAGAGGCAGAATAGTCTGTTCCCCATGCTTCAGAGCTGCTATAGATGTTCTGGTAGTAGTGTTGGTCTGAGGGGGAGTTGTATGATAAGGCTTGTGCTTGGACAGGCAGAGAGATATGCTTACTGTTATAGAGAAGGAAAGGAAAGACCTGACAATTGGGATAGGTATAACAGAAGGCAAGAGGTTAAGGTAATTGAGCTAGTACTGTCCGTGTTGTGTTAGCTTGAAAGCCATTTTTAAAAACATGTCCAGGAAATAAAGAAAATATCCAATAAAACAACTAAAAACAAAATCAAACATGTCCAGAAAGACAACACTGATTAGTGAAAGAAATAATCCCACAGTCAGGTAAAGGTGTGTTTGCCATGTTACAAGCTCAAGAAACTGGTACTAGTCATGCTATAGGATAGAGTCCTGTGGATAAACAGCAGTTGCTATTGAAGTAGGTAGGAACTGAGAAATGGCTTCCTCTGGACGATGGTGGTTCACACTAGGTGATAGTGCTTGAAATGCCTCTGATTCGCCCACTCCTTCCTGTCTTCCTCTCATCCTGTCTCTAGGCTCCCACCCCATGCTGTGTCTGTCTCTCTGTGTGTCTCTGTGTGTGTCTCTCTCCACCCATCCACCCACCCGCCCTGGTCCATGTGTATATGTGTCTGTGGGGTCTGGAGGTGATGAAGAGATGAACTTATGGGTAGTATTGGCTTTAGGAACCCAGGGTGGAGACAGTGGTTACTGCCACTCTGCTTCCCACGATATGGCCTCATCTCTTGCTCTCTATTTTCTGTTTGGTTTCCTTCATGGCAGCAGCCAGCCAGCCACTGGAAATGTCCTGGACCAGTTCAACATTGTGGAGAAGAAAAGAGTGAACTTGATATCTGCCTTTTTCCTCCAGGGTTCCATCTGGCCACAGATAGAATTTACTGTCACCCAGCCAAATTTAGAGGGACAGCAATAGGAGACATGGACTGAAAGGGAGAAAATGTGGATGCTTTGATTTTCACATAAAATTTCTCATTGGAATTCTCCAATCTTCTTAACCTCCAAATGATTCCTGGATCTCATTCCCAGACAGCTGCTGACACTTGTGAGACTCCCTTCTCTGCTTTTCTGCATCTGAGATACTTGTTTTTAAGGATCCTATAGAAATTACTTCATAGAGAACCTCATAAGTTTTATTCTGCACACCATTTTCTATCTTCCTTGTATTTCGTTTACTGTCCCCTTCTTAGGATTTTTTTCCTTTGTTTCCATCCTAGATAGCAGCCATTGGTACATCCTTCTCTTTTCTGAGTAGTCCCACATATCCTCTGAGTACCAGGTAAATGAAAACAATTCATATGACAATACATGTTTGTGTTTTGTTTTTTAAACCACGTTTTTTTTTTTTCAATTCTCTGAAAACACTGTTTACCTGGCCTACAATTTAATTTCAATACAACATTACCCAAAGCTAGTAAAGGCTCCACAGTTTCAGGGCTCAGTGTCACAAGACTGACTCCATTGCCACATGACAATCACAAGTAGTGAATGTTTGGATCACTAACACTTCTCTTTGACTCGGGTACTAATCACAAGTTTCCACAACCATTTTCGTGTCCAGGAATTTGTTACAAATACTCGAAGAAATCATGAAAATACTTTACTGTTACTATTTTATAATAAATGATTATAAAGTCTGTGAGTGACAAAGTAGAAGAGGTAATACATGGGGCAGTGTCTAGAAGGGTACAATATAAAGGATCGGCTGTTCCCGGGGAGTTGCACTGGCTTACCATTAGTGCTTTCACTAATTGCCAGTTGGAAAACTTTTCTTTTCTTTCTTTTTTTTTCTTAGATATTTTCTTTATTTACATTTCAAATGTTATCCCCTTTCCTGGTTTCCCTCTGAAATCCCCCTATCCCATCCCCCCTCCCCCTGCTCACCAACCCACCCACTTCTGCCTTGCCACCCTGGCACTCCCCTACATTGGGGCATAGAGCCTTCACAGAACCAAGGGCCTCTCCTCCCATTGATGTCTGACTAGGCCATCCTCTGCTATATATGTAGCTGGAGCCATGGGTCCCTCCTTGTGTACTCTTTGGTTGGTGGTTTTCAATTTCTATTAATTAACATTGTTAGAGCAGCTCAGTTCTGGAGACTTGATTAAATAACGGACCACTGGTGATTAACTCAGTCTCTGGTTCCTAATCACAGTCCCTGGAAATTGGGAGATGTGGTTCAAAGTTCCAGCTCTCTAAGCATGTCTTGTTTGTTATTGTTTGTTTATTTCTTTGTTTGTTTGGGGTGACCAGCTCTATCTTAATGCTCCCTAGGAAGCTTAGTCACCGTCATCTCATCAGCATGCACGCCTGAATACTGGAGAGCTTCCAAGACACTTGTACTCTTTGAGTCTCATGGGTTACGGAGCAAGGAAGTAAGGCTAAGTGATAAAGCATGAAGATCCTTCCTCCTTGCTAATGCTTTTTTATTTCTGACAGATAGTTGTCCGTATTATGCAGCACACTGTGCTACTTCAGTATATGTGTACAATGTGTCATGACAAAATCAGAACCAGTATTTCTATATCTTTAAAATTTTGTTATTCTCTATCTTCTGTTCAGCAGAAGTCTTGTAATATTAGTATTGGTTCAGTATTGAGGCTTCCCTCTTCAGGCCTATTTTCTCTTGTCTGTGACAGTGTGTTTTTTTTTTTTGTTTGTTTTTTAAAAACTTCACGCATGGTGTGGCATAGGAAAGACTACATCTGATCCCCATCCCTGGTTCTTGATCCCCATCCCTGGTTCTTGATACAAAGCTTAAGGAGCCTTAAAATTGCTTGATGTATCAGAGTATTAAGATGTCTTTGTGGTGCTGTAGCATGTGGACAGTCGACCAGAAGGAAAGATCCTATGATTAGCTGTTTGGAATTTTGTGTTATCTCAAGATCCAAGGGAGAATGTAGGACTCATTATTGAGTTCCATCACAGTGACAGTCAATAATGCTCATATAATGAATGCCTTCCAATATATTTAAATTGAGTGTTAGGGAGATTGCTTATTATATTCTGATTTCATGTATCAGAATCTGAGGTGGAATTCCTAGCACTTACATAAAAATCAGCGCACGGTGGCACACACTTGTTAACCCAGGGCTGAAAGGCCAAAACCTGGAGTCTAAGATAGAGGAAACCCCAAGGCTTTCAATTTACCCTATTGGTGAGTTTCAGGTTTAGTGAGATACCTTGTCTTAAAAAATAGCTTAGAGAACAATAGAGGATTTCTTCCCATGTTGCCCTCTTGCCAGGCATACTTGCAAATATATACATGTATATATGCATATCACAACCCCAACATATGCACACTAAACATAATTTTAAAATTCTTATTTTCAAGGCTAAGTGGAGGTCCCTGGTTTATAATCCCACTGTTCTATAGGAAAGGGAGAGACACCCTGACTCCATGCGGAGAAGGCATAAAGGCTGTGGTTACGACTCTTCCACAACTTGTCCTATGGAAATTAGTCAAGTAAATTGTGAAACCCAATTTTGGATCCCCCCACATTTATAACGACAGAAGTATAGAAGACCATGAGAATTACAACTGGCATCTCATCAGTGATAGTGATCATCTTGTTGACTGTTTCGAGGTGGGCTCTGTTTCCAACTCTAAGGAATTCAGTTTGAGAAATTGATCTAAGATCAATCATGTCAGTGTCATTTTAGAAGACACCTCCAGGTTCATATATGTAAAGCCAGCATCTGATCCTATACATCTTAGATTAAGTTACAATGGAAGAGAAGCCTACTTGTGTAGTATGCATAACAATGCAGGATGTGAGTTTTGTGTCATTCACTTGTAATTTAGGTAAGTTGTAAAATTATCAGTCTGTTTTTTGGTTTTAATCAGTGCCCATTCAGTCTGGAAATCTTTTTAGTATTCTATTAATATTTGTGGAACTTAAAATTTTATCCTGACAGGTTGTGTGTAGGTTCCAAAGCTACTGCTAAGCAAATGTTTAACCTATTCATTCCTGTGGAAATTTCAGTTACAACCCCATAACAGATACATGAATAAGAAAAAGTAATAATCATGACTTGTTCACTCCTTAGGTTTTTGGAGAGGTCAGGATAATCACTCAGGTTTTTTTTCCTTAAGATATGATTAGAAAGGACATTTTATCATTAAGAGAGCCTTCTTGTTTCACCCATTTTAGATAAATATTATAGGCTATTCCATATAATATCAGGACCAGTTTAGATATTACCTGACCTAGAATGTTATCGCCAAAGGCTATTTGTCATCCTTGCACTTATTAATGAAAGAAGTGTATCTTCTTGCAGCACAGGTGAAATGTTATAATCTACCAGTCCTTGGCCCTGCATCAATTTCAAAAGACCAGTGTGCGAGACCTCATCTATAAAATAGCAGCAGATTTTTTTTTATCAAGGTTTTCACAGTTTCTTAGCCATTCTTAAAGCTCAGCCTTTCTATTTCCAGATTTCAGCACTGTCTTCCCAAGTAAAAGACAGACCAAGAGGTAAAAAGCGTAAGGAAGTATTCATCGGCCAGTCCTTCACCTTCCTCCAGTCTCCGCTTCACTCTTCACACATTCAACCTATAGGTATCTACCCACTGCTTTCCCACTATGCACTTTAGCAGTCTGGCCCTTCCTCATGCTGTTGCTAGTCTTCAATATTCTTACATTTTCTCATGCCTGTCCCTCATGTAGGCAGCTCAAATAGCATGGCTGCCTCAGACTGGACCTAACTTGGGGTCCCTGATCTGCGGGGAATGGGTCTCTTGGTTGCAGGTGAGCGAGGATTCGGGCGGATGAGTGACAGACAGTCCACACGAGAGAGGGTGTAAAACTGAATGTATTCTCATAAAGTGAACACCAGAGTTATAAAGTACAGAGAACAAAGGGGTAGGATGTCACAGTAGGCAAAGTACATTGAAGTTACTTGACACAAAACAGAGAAATGACTTCAAAGGGACTTACAGGAGCCAGGTAATGTTTACAGTTAAGATAAAGCAGTTCTGCCTAGGGTCAGCTAAAGACAGGTAGGGATTTCACACCCTAGTCACAATTTGTGCTTTTCCTTTGAACCTTGTGAGAGCTAGCACCAGGGGGTTCCGCACTAGCAGACCTTCTCATGAATAAGGCAATACCACAACCCCACTATTTCCTAGGTCTTGGTAAATACTTGCATATGAAAGTAACCTTTTCACTGAATTCTGAGCTCCTGGCTTTAAGGAATATTTAGGACTTTGGAACACTGACTGGTGGGAACTTTACCTTATGGTAAAAATTCAATCTTTAAAGGCATTAATAATATTGAAAGAGAGCATACACCATACTAGCATGTGAATAGGGTTCGTGTATATAGAATATTGGAAGTGCCAGCACTCCAGGAGGCTGAATCTCCTTGAGATTCTTTTTCTCAGGACTTGTTCCAGGTTTCAGACTTGTTGTGAGCCACCACTGAAGTAGGTGTGGCACATGGCCAATTTGAAGTGTTTCTGTACTTTCTTCTTCATTCCTTGTACCTTGGTAGGAAGTAATTTCAACATCTTATATACTTATACAATATTTTGCTTGACCCTATTTTAGCAATTTCTTTCCTCCCCTCTCTTTCCTGTTGAATTAAATAATTAATAAATTCCATCAGTGGGTTCTCTACCTGCTTCAATGCTTTATGTTTCTGAATGAAACACACACACACACACACACACGCACACACACACACACAACCTCTATATTTTAATATGCTTTAATCGGCTTAATAGCCTAACCTCCAGGTGGTTAATCCCAAGTTATTACTTATTCTATGTTCTATCTTGGCTACTCTGAATCCAGAGGGTGATCCAACTGGGCTCCACTCCCCCAGCTCCTTCACATGAGGGCCATGTCTTTCTGTCCTGTACTTTTATCAGGCATGGCTCCTCTCCTCTCCTTCAATCTCTCCCAGCATGGCAGATCCTCTCCATCCTCTCTTCAGTTTCAAATCCGGGAATCTTAAAGGCCTGCCTCTGTATGCCCTACCCAGCTATTGGTTGTTGGTATCATTATTTACCAATCAGAAACTGGTGTCAGGTTCCAAGAGGATACATGCAAACACTCTCTACAGTTTTTTTTTTTTTTGGGGGGGGGGGTATAGGTAGCCTTCATAATACAAACAGCATCACTTTCTGTTTCCTTTCTTTCTGGTCTTTTCTTTTTTGCGTGTGCCTAAATTGAGTTCCTGGTCTTATGTGAGCTAGGTGGTCCCTTAACCACTAGTGTATAGATGGCACAAGCCCCTTCTTTTAGCATTTGGCGTCCTTTTGTAATGAACAGTAAAGAGCTAGTGTGGAGAAACAACAGGTGGCATAGAGAAGGAGCTTGGTTAGCAGAGGTATGAGCCAAATCAATATGACTGCAAAACTGAAACATTTCATTACTTTAATTAGGAAGTATTGCTAACATGAAAATTTATTGGGATCTTTTGTTTTTAATATCATCTTTAATATTTTAAAAGAATTTTTATTATTATCTTTAATCTTTTTTTTTTTTACAGTCTGTCTTAGTTAGGGTTTTACTGCTGTGAAGACACCATGACTAAGTCAAGTCTTATAAAGACAATATTTAATTGGAGCTGACTTACAGATTCAGAGGTTCAGTCCATTAGCATCAAGGCAGGAGCATGGCAGCATCCAGGCAGGCACAGGAACTGAGAGTTCTACATCTTCATCTGAAGCCTGCTAGCAGAATACCGACTTCCAGGCAGCTAGGATGAGGGTCTCAAAGCCTGTGCCCACAGTGACAACCTACTCCAACAAGGCCACACCTCCTAATAGTGCCACTCCCTGGGCCAATCATATTTAAACCACCACGCAATCCAGTTGTTATCCTCCTTCCAATCTGCCCTCCAACAGTTCCTCATCCCATTCTTCCTCCCCTGTCGCTAAGAGGATGTCCCCACACCCCCATACATACCCTCATACCCCGCCAGGCCTCCCCATTCCCTGGAACCTCAAGTCTCTCGAGGGTTAGGTCCATCTTTTCTCATTGAGGCTAGACCAGGCAGTCATCTACTGTATATGTGTCGGGGCCTCTGACCATCTCCTGTATGCTGCCTAGTTGGTGGCTCAGTGTCTGAGTGATCTCAGGGTCCAGGTTAGTTGAGACTGCTGATCTTCCTATGGGGTTCTCCTCTTACTCCTCAGCTTCTTCCAGCCTTTCCCTAATTCAATCACAGGGGTCCCCGGCTTCAGACCATTGGTTGGATATAAGTATCTGTTTCTGTCTTAGTCAGCTGCTTCTTGGGCCTCTCGGAGTACAACCGTGCAGCTCTTGTCTGTAAGTACATCATAGCATCAATAATAGTGTCAGGCCTTCAAACCTCTCCTTGAGATGGGTTCCAATTTGGTCCTGTCACTGGATCTCCTTTTGCTCAGTTTCACCTCTATTTTTGTCCCTGCAGTTATTTTAGACAGGAACAATTCTGGGTCAGAGTTTTGACTGTGGGATGGCAACCCCATCCCTCCACTTGATGTCCTGTCATTTTACTGGAGGTAAATTCTACAAGTTCCCTCTCCCCACTGTTGGGCATTTCATCTGAGGTCCCTCCCAGGTCTCTGATACATTCTAGAGGGTCCTCCCATCTCCTACCTCCAGAAGATGTATATGCCCATTCATTCTGCTGGCCCTTGGGGCTTCTTCACTCCTGGTCCCTCCTCAATACCTGATCATGTTCCCCCTTTCCCCTGCCCCTCCCCCTCCCACCCACTTATCTGCCCTCTGCTTTCTTCTAGCTCCCAAATGGGATTGAAGCATCCTTACTTAGGCCCTTTGGCTTGTTAAAGTTCTTGAGTACTGTGGAATGTGTCCTGGGTATTCTGTACATTTTTTTGGCTAATATCCACTTATTGGTGAGTACATACCATTCATGTCCTTTTGTGTCTGAGATACCTCACTCAGGATGATATTTTCTAGTTCTGTTCATTTGCCTGAAAAACTAAGGATGTCCTCGTTCCTAATAGCTGGGTAGTATTCTGTTGTGTAAATGAACCTCATTTTCTGTATCCTTTTTTCTGTTGTGGGACATCTGGGTTGTTTCCAGCTTCTGGCTATCATAAATAAGGACGCTATGAACATGTGCCCCTGTGGCCTGGTGGGGCATCTTTTGCTTAAATTCCCAAGAGTGGTATAGCTGGGTCTTTAAGTAGAGTGATTTCCAACTTTCTGAGGAACTTACAGATTGATTTCCAAAGAGGTTGTACTAGCTTCCATTCCCACCAGCAGTGGAGGAGTATTCCTCTTTCTCCACATTCTCTCCAACATGTGCTGTTGCCTGAGTTTTTGATTTTAGCCATTCTGATTGGTATAAGGTGCAATCTCAGGGTTGTTTTGATTTACATTTCTCTGATGGCTAAGGACTTTGAACATTTCTTTAGGTGCTTCTTAGCCATTCGGGATTGCTCTGTTGTGGATTCTCTGTTTAGTTCTATATCCCCTTTTTGATTGGGTTGTTTGGGTTTTTTTTTTGTTTTGTTTTGTTTTGTTTTTTGGTGATTAGCTTCTTGAGTTCTTTATATATTTTGGAAATTAGCCCTCTATCGGATGTGAGGTTAGTGAAGATTTTTTCCCAATCTGTAGGTTGCTGATTTGTCTTATTGACTATGTCCTTTGCCTTATAGAAGCTTTTCAGTTTCATGAGGTCCCATTTATCAATTCTTGATCTTAGAACCTGGGCCATTGGAGTTCTGTTTAGGAAATCCCCCCGACCTTCCCTGTACCACCTGAGTACTGTATCCAAAGGAGTGAACCTAGTACCTATTCTACTGCTTTAAGATATATTTTTTAACAAAAATTATTTAAAACAATTTTTAAGTTAAATATATTATTCCCTTCCCCCAAGTCCTTCCAGATTCTCTTTTTATCCCTCCCTACCCAACTTTAAGCTCTTTCTCAGGAAAACAAAATAAAGCACACACCTTCAAACCCACAAAACTGTAACTAAATAAAAGCATGCACACACACAAACTGTGAAGTCTCTTATGTGGTGGTCAACTACTACTGAACATAGTAGGCGTGCCCTGGAGATGTTGGTGTATCCAGTGTAATTCCATTGGAGAAAACTGATTTTCCTTCTCCCAGCAGGTGTAAGTAACAGTTCAATTGTTATCATTTACCTCAGTGGCTAGAATTTCATTCATTCATTCATTCATTTTTGTTTTGTTTTGTTTTCGAGACAGGGTTTCTCTGTGCAGTCCTGGCTGTCCTGGAACTCACTTTGTAGACCAGGCTGGCCTCGAACTCAGAAATCCGCCTATCTCTGTCATTTATTCATTTTTAAAGAATATATAACAAAATAAAACATAATGTGATAAAACAAATACTATCACATTGAAGTTGGACAGAACAAACCAACAGAAAGAAAAGTGAGAGAAGGCACAAGTCAGAGAGCCACTTATTCTCACACTCAGGAATCCCTTAAACATTAAACTGGAAGCCTTAATATATAAGCAGAGGACCTGGGTAGACCCCTGCATGCCCTGTACATGCTGCCTCAATCTCTGAGAATTGATATGAGCTTTGCTCAGTTGATTTACAGGACCTCGTTCTCCTGGTATCCTCCATCCCTTCTGGCTCTTACACTCTTCCTGCCTCCTCTCCTGTGGGATTCCCTGAACTCTGGGGGAAGGGATTTGTGTGTTCTAAGATTTCTCTCCCTGCATAATGTGTGGCTGTGGGTCTCTGTATTCGTTCCCATCTGGTGCAGGAGGAAGCTTCTCTGATGATGGCTGATCTATGTGTATAGCGGAATATAATGAAACGTCATTTAATCACTGTATTTTTTTTTCTTGTTTTAGACTAGTATTATTTAGTTTGCCCTATGTCCCTGGGCTATCTAGTCTCTGGTTCTTGGACACACAAGAAGTGTCAACTATGGGTTCCATTTCATGGAGTAGGCTATAAGTGAAATCAGACATTGGTGGTAGGTTATTCCCTCAAAACTTGTGCCACCATTGTCCTAGAATATCCTGAAGGCAGGACACCATTATAGATCATAAAGCTTATGAATGACTTGGTGTTTACATTTCTTCTCTTTTTATTGGATATTTTATTTATTTATATTTCAAATGTTATCCCCTTTTCCAATTTCCCACCCCTTCATAACCCCCTATCCTGTCCCCCCTCCTCCTACTTCTATGAGGGTATGCCTCCACCCACCCACTCCCACCTCCCTGCCCTCAACATTCCCCTACACTGGGCATCGAGCCTTCACAAGACCAAGGACCTCTCTTCCCATTAATGTCCCACAAGGCCATCCTCTGCTACATATGTGGCTGGAGCCGTGGGTCCCTCCATGTGTACTCCTTGGTTGGTGGTTTAGTTCCTGGGATCTCTGGGGGGGGTCTGGTTGGTTGATATTGTTGTTCCTTCTGTGGGGTTGCAAACCCCTTAAGCTCTTTTAGTCCTTTCTCTAACTCCTTCATTGGGGACCCAGTGCTCAGTCCAATGGTTGGTTGAGAGCATCCACCTCTGTATATGTCAGGCTCTGGCAGGACCCCCTCAGCAGACAGCTATATCAAGCTCCTATCAGCAAGCACTTCTTGGCATACACAATAGTGTCTGGGTTTGGTGACTGTATATGGGATGGATCCCCAGGTATTTGCAGAGTACATTCCTGTACCAAAACACTGGGAGATAGTGGAGAAGGCTTATGTTGGCACCAGCTCAACATCTTCATATTCAGAGAGTTATGCACGTGTTGTCTTCAAAAATGGGACCATACTTTCAACTTATGGAGAGCAAACTATAATCTTAGCAACAGCCTGAGTTGGTTGGCAATTCCCATGGGACCCTTTGGCCAACAATTCAGTTAAATGTAACCCAATCCCAGTATGGGATGGTTCATTAGGTAACAAGAGTTGGCCAAAGTTGGCCAATTGGGACTCTGTCTCCCCATTATTTTGCAGTTTTATTTAGAGAGAGAGAGAGAGAGAGAGAGAGAGAGAGAGAGAGAGAGAGAGAGAGAGAGAAGGAGAAGGAGAAGAAGAAGAAGAAGAAGAAGAAGAAGAAGAAGAAGAAGAAGAAGAAGAAGAAGAAGAAG
>NC_034613.1:114869847-114871072 GCF_900095145.1 Mus pahari
AAGAAGAAGAAGAAGAAGAAGAAGAAGAAGAAGAAGAAGAAGAAGAAGAAAAAGAAGAAGAAGAAGGAGAAGGAGGAGGAGGAAGAGGAGGAGGAAGAGGAGGAGGAGGAGGAAGAGGAGGAGGAGAGAGAAGAGAGAATTTATGCATTATATTTCCTTATTACCCCTCAAATGCTCCTTAATTTTAAATCTCTCCCTGTATTCCTGTTCTCAACCCCTCTACCCTCCCTATCCCCATTTGATCCTCCCATTCCAGCCCCCACTTACACCCATATCTGTCTACTCTGTTTCTCTTTCCTAAAGAGATCTATCTATTCCCTCTAGTCTCTTACTCCATACCTACTGTCTTAGTCAAGGTTTCTATTCCTGCACAAAACATCATGACGAAGATGCAAGTTGGGGAGGAAAGGGTTTATTTAGCTTACACTTCCACACAGCTGTTCATCACTAATGGAATTCCGGACCGGATCTCAAGCAGGACAGGAAGCAGGAGCTGATGCAGAGGCCATGGAGGGATGTTACTTACTGGCTTGCTTCCCCTGGCTTGCTCTCTTATAGAGCCCAAGACTACCAGCCCAGGGATGACACCACCCACAAGGGGCCCTCCCCCATTTGATCACTAATTAAGAAAATGTCCACAGCTGGATCTCATGGAGGCATTTCCCCAACTGAAGCTCCTTTCTCTTTGATAACTCCAGCCTGTGTCAAGTTGACACATAAAACCAGCCAGTACAATTGACCCCTTACCAACTTGACACACAAACATATCACTATTAAGCCTCAACCCTTACTTTCTTATTCATCCCCAAGACCTAAATTACTTTAAAAGTCCCACAGTCTTTATATATTAAAAGTCCAATTCCTTTAAAATATCCAATATCTTTTAAAATTCTAAGTCTTTTAAAAATTCAGTCTCTTAATTGTGGGCTCCACTAAAATACCTTCTTAATTCACAGTCACAATGAAAAGCAAAATCAAACTCCAACCATCCAATGTCTGGGATCCACTCATGATCTTCTGGATTCCTCCAAGAGCTTGGGTCACTTCTCCAGCCCTGTCCTTTGTAGCACACACCTTGTCTTCTAGGCTCCAGCTGCCTGTACTCCACTGCTGCTGCTGTTCTAGGTGGTCATCTCATGGTACTGGCACCTCCAAAACACTACTGTCTTCTGCTGTAACTAGGCTTTCACCAATAGCCTCTCATAGACTCTCTTCATGGTGCCAA
>NC_034613.1:114874077-114930153 GCF_900095145.1 Mus pahari
ATATACATATATATATATATATATATATATATATATATATATGTGTGTGTGTGTGTGTGTGTGTGTGTGTGTGTGTCTCCTTATGCATTTATCCACTGATGGATACTTTGATTTGTTGTATAGGCTGTTGTTAAAAAAATACTGCTAAATAAATAATTAACTATGGACTTAAATGTGTACCAGTAGTGGGTTTGTTGGGTCCCATGATATTTTCTTTTAAAAATTTTCGAAGATCCTCTGTATTGTTTTCTTTAATTTACCTTCCAACAAACAGTATACAGATACCCATTTCACATAAATAGCAACACTTATTATCTTTTGACATTTTGATAATAGACATTCTGAATAGAATCATGACGGGCTAGTTGATTTTTATCAACTTGATAGAAACCTAGACATAATTGGGGAGAGGAACCTCAATTGAGAAAAGACTTCCATTAGATTGCCTGTAGGCAAGCTTGTGGACCATTGTCTTGGTTAGTGACTGATTGGGTTTTTAGTTTATTTTGTTTTATATATGGCAAGAAATGAAGTTCTATTTTCATTTTTCTGCATGTCAATATCTGATTTTTCCAGCACCCAAATTGAAAAGATTGTCACGTAAAAGATTTTAATACACTTCTTTCATTTCACTTGTGTGTGCATGTGTGTGCACGTGCATGTGTGGGTGTGTATGTGTATCTTTGAGGGAGGTGTGTGTGGAGGTCAGAGGACAACTTTCAGGCATCAGTTCTCTCCATCTTATGTATGCTGGGGATCATCAGGCTTGGCAAAAACGTGCCTTTGCCTGCTGACCCAGCTTGACAGCCTGTATGTTCTTTTTGTACTGTGTGTTCTCAGCAACTCTGAAATGTTCAGTTGGCTACAGATGTATAGATTTCATTCAAGATTTTCTTTTAATCCATTCCATGCATCTGTTTTGATGCCACCATAATGTAATTTGGGTAACTGTAGGTTTATGGTCTACTTTTACTCAGGTAGAGAGATGTCTTCAGCTTTGTGTGTGTGTGGGGGGGGGCGTGCCCATTCTAGCTTCAGCTAACAAGTTCTTTTGTTATTTTCATTCATTTTAATTGAAATATAATTAAATTGCTTTGTACCTTCTCTTTGTTCCCTTCAACCCCTCATAAATTCCCTCCCTGCAACTCTTCCCATATACCCGCACTCTCAGATTGATAGCCTCTTCTTCACTCATCATTATTACTACTGTTGTTATTAGTATGTGTGCTCATGTGCGTTCAAGTGCAAATATATAAATACATCTTGTTGGATCTGTTTTTGTTCATTGTGTGTATATGATTTCAGGGCTGACCACTTTTTATTGGAAAAACGTTTAGTGGAATTTTCCCTGGGAGATGCTAAGTCACCCTCTCTCAACAGCCATCAGGTGCATATAGTTCCTTGCCCCATACTGTGACCCCAAGAGATTTTTCCCTCTTTTGTCTTAACTGATATCACCCTTCTTCAGATCTTGTTCATGTGTTCCTTTCTGTGAGTGGCTTCCTGGTCTTCTGGCTTTAAAATTTGCTCATCCCCCTCTTCTATGATGTTTCCTGAACCACAGATGAAGGCTAGCTCTGACATAGGTATTATACAATTGGCGTGGGAGTCCCCAGGATCGGTTTATATCTGCATTGTGTCCGGTTATGGTTTTCTGTGGTAGTCTCCATTTGTTGTAAAGCATTGATAAAGGGCGGAAGCTACCTTATTTGGTTATATAGCCATAGCTGGAGATGTGTTGCTGGGAACTGCAGATGCTAGAGAATATGTAACATCTGCCTTTCTGGATCTGAGTTACTTCACACAATATAATCTCTTTTCGGTCCATCTATGTATCTACAAATTTTATTTTTCTCTATAGCTGCATAGTGTTCCATTGTTTGAACATCTTCATTATCCATTAATCTACTGGAACACATTTAGGTTATTGTGAATATGGTGGCAATGAACATGGCTGAGCAAGTATCCATGGAGTAGGGGTTGGAGTTCTTTAGACATATGCCAAGGAATGATATAGCTGGGTCATATGGAAGATTTATTTTTAGTTTAGTTTTTTTTTTTTTTGAGAATTCTCTATACTGATTTCCAGAGCACCTGCGCAAACACGCATTCTTACCAACAGTGAATGTGGGTTCCTCTTTTCTCACAATCTTGCCATCATCTGTTGTCATTTGTTTTGTTTATCTTACCTATTCTGATAATGCAGTAAAATGAAATATCAATGTTGTTTTAATTTGAATTTCCCTAATTTCTTAAGGTGGTGAACAAGTTCTGAGGCATTTCTTAGCCAGTTTTTAATTGATTCCATTAAGACCTCTCTGTTGGTATCCCTAGCTCATTTTTTTTTAATTGGGTCATTTACTTCCTTGACTTTTTTGAGATTTTTGGATATTCTGAATATTAATCCTTGGTCAGATGTATATGTGGAAAAGGTTTTCCTCCATTCTGTGGTTGTCTTCTTCATGCTATTGATTGTTTCCTTAGCTGTACTGACACTTTTTAGTTTTATGAGTTTCCCACTTCTCAATTGCTGGCTTTAATTCCTGGGCAAATAGAGTCATATTCAGAAAATCTTTTCCTAACATATTCCTACTTACATCTTGTAAGATACTGCCTGCATTTTCTGCTAGCTGTTCTAGCATTTCAGGTTTCAGATTGATGTCTTTGATTGAATTGGAGGTAAATTTTTATGCAGGGTGATAGATATGGGTCTAATTTTATTCTGCATGTGGACATCCAGTTTTCTCAGCACCATTTGTTGGTGATATCTTTTCTCTAGTGTATTTTATTGCCTCTTTGTCAAATATCAGATAGTCATAGTACTCATGTTTGGATCTTCTGTTTTGTTCCATTGCCCTACAAGTCATTTTTGTTCCTGTATCATATTGTGTTTATTACTGTAGCTCTATAATATATCTTGAAGTCTAGAATGGCAATCCTTCCATTTGTTCCACTGGTTTTTTTTGTTCGGGATTGTTTTGGTTATCTAGGGTCTTTTGTGGCTCAATATAAATTTTAGAATAGTTTTTCTATTTCTGTGAGGAATGGGATAGAGATTATTACTGGAATTGCATTGACTCTGTAAATGACTTTTGGTAGAATGGTCATTTTCCACATTTTTCTCCCCTCTACCTGTTCTGCCATCCTACTGGTTTTCTTCCCTTTACCAATCTCCCCCCTCATATCATATATAAAAATGGTCTTATCAGCACTTGGTCACCACTTACAGACTGAAGCTTATATTACAACCCCAACTCCTGGTGGCCATTTGATGTAGGGAGCGAGTATGTACTTTAACCTTGTCTCCAGTTTGCCATTTGAGTTTAGGGAATACACTCTGTGCTTCAGCCCAGCTCCGGTACACCATCTGATACTAGGGGCTATGCCAATATTCAGGTCCCAACTCCCCACTGCCATTTAAGGATTGGTAGCCTCACTCTGAGTCATGGATATCCCTCCACCACAGGTCAATGGGGCCAGCCAAGAATCTGACCCCAGAACCATTCTCCACCCAGTGCTCCTTTATTTAGATAATAGCCAAGGTCAATGTAGCAATGTATGGCTGATCCCTTACCATCCATGCCTCCCGCTTCCATAGCCTATTATCTTTATATTCCTCAAAGAATGCAAGCTTTCCTCGTTTACAATCTCTGGGACTCAACCCTCTAATGCAAGATGACTTTACATTATGTGAATAGAAATCTTTGCTTCTTTCTTTTTCTTTAAAGAAAACTCCCATCCATTCCCTCTATGTGTTTTTATTTTGTTTCTATCTTTTTCCTAAGTATGTTTCTTACCAAGCAATCTAATAAGAATCATTAATCCCACTATGACTTCTTTCTTCTTTGCCTTAATTCTCTCCACACACACCCACAATAGCTAACACAGTACTACAAACTATTGGTATAATATATATTACATATGTATACTACATGTACATTACTACACACCATTGGTGTCCCTTTGCTTTCCCAAACAAGACTTAATAAAGGGCTGTTTTGTAGTTAACTAATTCTCAATGTTCACTGGGCATTTACTACTGGACAGTGAATATAGTTTCAAACAGTACTCAAGTTACAGTGGGAATTTGAAGATACAATCTGGTTTCCTAAATAACAGTCTAAACAGGGGAAAGCATCAAGTCAACCCTGCTACAACCTAGTCACTTCTGAATGCCACAGACACTTCCATTAAAGTAGTGAGTGACCTGAATTTAACTACCACCAACAAAAATCTTAGCCAATGCGTTAATCTTAGATGGACATGTCCCCAACAGTGCAAAACCCCAAGAAAACTTGTCTCCTCCAAAAATAACTTATCCTATAGTAATGTCTGCAGTGAAAATAATCTAAGTAAAATTCCACACACACACCCAGCACTTGGGAGGCAGAGGCAGGCGGATTTCTGAGTTCAAGGCCAGCCTGGTCTACAAAATGAGTTCCAGGACAGTCAGGGCTACACAGAGAAACCCTGTCTGAAAAAACAAAACAAAACAAAACAAAACAAAACAAAAAAATCCACATACACAGTTTTAAAAGGCAAGGATAAATATGCTAAAACAACTCAACCAGGAAACTAAATATATTCCAAGAGAATATAGACAAATAGATAGCTGAGATGAGACAATGAATTCAGATGTGGATATAAAACTCAATAAAGAGATAGAAATGCTGAAGGAAAACCTAAACTGCACTGATGATGGAAATGAAAAATTCAGAAGGTCAAATGTGATGGTATGAGAGGAGGTAGAGATGATCTAAATACATTGTATTTATGTATGAAATTATCAAGTAATAAATAAAATGTGAAAGTTTGTGGGAACTAAGGGGGGCTGGGGAAGGAGGGGGAGGGAGGATAGCCCACGCCCAGCCAGAGGTCCTCCTATGCTCTGGGCAGGCAGATGCAGGAGGGTTGCCAGACACTTTCCACTTGGCCCTGGGTGGGCATCTAAGTCACTGACCCCACTCAATGGGGGGTGGGTGGGTGTGGACAAGGGGCAGCCCCAGACTGGGGCCCTGGGGCTACACCCTGTAGCTGCGGGATTATGGGAGAGAGGGCTGAGGAAGAGAGGTTCCCACGCAGGTGAGAGTAAGCACAGTGGGCCTTGATGAACAGAGACAGTCTATGGTTTTAGAGCTTTATTGTAGAAAGGCAGGGAGAAAGAGAGAAAGTGAAAAGAGAGAGAGAGACCAGCTATGGCCAAGAGGAGGCAAAGGGGAAAGGGAGAGAGAGAAGAAAGGCTAGAGAGTAAGAGGGAGAGAGAGTAAGAGAGTGAAAGGAGAGGGGAGAGGAGAGGAGAGGAGAGTAAGGGGACTAAGAGAATGAGAGGAGAGAGTGAGGAGGGGCCAGTCCCTCTTATGGTAGGCTGTTGCTTTGTATCTTTGCTTTGTTGTATCTTTTCTGTTGCTAGGTAACTGGAGAGGAGTCTAGCCTGAAGGTCAGAAGCTTGGAACATTGTGTATGTGACTACTAGCCACGCTTCTCCTGTGGGGGCTGTGGGGGGCGATAACTTAGATAGGAGTCTTGAATCTTGGAGATATGAGGGAACTCCTTCTATCCCATGTAGGTGAATTATCACCACTGGGTCCTGGGGTTCACCTCTCAACTCGACTGGAGACCAGACTGTCTGTGCATTGCACAATGCCCCACAAAAGTTCACTAGAGAAGTACCGTGTATTAGTCAGGGTTCTCTAGAATCACAGAACTTACGGATATGCTCTATATAGTAAAGGAATTTATTGATGACTTAGTCTGCAGTCCAAATCCCAACAATGGTTCAGTAGTAGCTGTGGATGGAAGTCCAAGGATCTAGCAGTTGCTAAGTCCCACACGGGAAGAAGGAGAAAGAGCGAGAGCCAGACTCCCTTCTTCCAATGTCCTTATATGGTCCCCAGCAGATTAAATGTAGCCCAGATTAAAGGTGTGTGCCACCACACCTTTAATCCCAGATGACTTTGGACTCAGAGATCTCCCTGTCTTAATCTTCTGGATTCAATCACCACTGTGTCTCAAGATCTCCATACCAAGATCCAGATCAGAAACTTCTATCTCCCAGCCTCCAGATAAGGTTCACTGGTGAGCCTTCCAATTCTGGATTGTAGTTCATTTCAAATATAGTCAAGTTGACAACCAGGAATAGCCACTACATACCAAATAGAATGGACAGAACTTCAGGGATTGGAATTACGTTTAGTCAAAGTCAGTGATATATAAATGGAACCTGCAAGATCTTTAGGACACCACAAAAAGACAAAATTTATTAATTATAGGCAAAGAAGGAGAAGAATTTCAAGTCAAATTAATAAGAAATATTTTTAATAAAATCATAGAAGATAATTCCCTAAATATAGGAGAAAGCTGCGTGTGCAGATACAAAAGGTGCATAGAACACCAAATAGACAGAACGAGAAAGAAAATCCCCATGCTACAAAACTAACTGTACAGAATAAATCAAGTGTTTTGCAAGTGGCAAAAGAGAAGGCCGAAGTCACATATAAAATCAGGCCCATGAGAATAAGTGTTGACTTTTCAATGGAAACCTTTAAAGTCAGAAGGGCTTGGAAAGATATATTTCAATTTCTGAAAGATCAGAACTGCCCAGCCAGCCTTACATGCCTAGCAAAACTATCTACTGTAATGGGAGAAAGAAAAATGTCTATAAAAATGAAGGCTAATAGATTTTATGACCACCATGCTATCCCTATAGAGGATGCTCAAAAGAATATTTCAGAGAAGCTAGGAAAGATTAGGATAGTGGTTAAACAAAAGAGGACTGAGCTCGAGAGGTAGCTTAGCAGTTAAGACCATGTAGCACTCTTGCAAAGGACTGGAGTTTAGTCCCTATTTATTACCTGTATCAGGTGCCTCACAACTACCTTTAATTCCAGATCCAGGGGATCCTATATACTCTCTGGATTCAGGGGACACTGCATTCACATGCACAAAACCAAACATAGACATACATATACACACAATAAAAAGGTTTTTTTTTGAGACAACTATGAAGACACTCAAAGCTACAAAATCAACAAAGAGACAGGAGACCTTTCAATAATACCCTGACTATTAGTGGTCCTAATTCTCCCTATCAAAAGGCACAGGGTAGCAAATTGTATTATGAAACAAGACCTGTCCTTTTACTAGGTTTCTCTGGCATTTAAAAAATTTCCACTCCTTCTTCTGAGATCTTGCCTGAGCCTTGGGTTAGAGGTTATATTGTAGATTATCAGTTGAGGTTAAGTACCCCAAGGCCAGTTGTTTTCTGCATTTTGAACAGCTGTATATTTCTTTTTCTTTTCTTTTCTTTTCTTTCTTTCCTTTTTTTTGGTGAAGAAAATGAATTTTGTTTTTAATTAAGACAAATTCTTCTCTCTCCCTCTTTCCCTCCCTTTTCTTCTTTCTTCCTCCTTCCCTTCTTCTCCTCTTCCTCCTCTGCCTTCCCCCTCTCCCTCTTCCTCCTCCTCTTTTAAGCTTGCTGATTGGCTGGCTATTTGAGCATATGCACTTTAAAAATTCTTCTTATGTATGTGCATTCTTTTTTGTATAACATGATTTTAATATTTTCAACTGGTGATATTCAACAAACAAAATAGTTATTTTAAGATATACTTCATTGTTATGTCTCCCTTTTCATTTCTGATTTTATTAATTTGGGTACTGTCTCTGTGCCCTCTATTTAGTCTGGCTAAAGGTTTATCTATCTTGATGATTTTCTTAAAGAACCAGCTCCTGGTTTTGTTGACTCTTTCTATAGTTCTTTTTGTTTCTATTTGGTTTGATTATTTCCTGCTGTCCACTCCTCTTGGGTGTATTTGCTTCTTTTTGTTCTACAGTGTTCAGGTGTGCTGTCAAGATGCTAGTGTAATCTTAATTCAGTTTCTTTTTGGAGGCACTTAGAGCTATGAGTTTTGCTCCTATCACTGCTTTCATTTTGTCCCATAAGTTTTGGTATGGTGTGTCTTCATTTTCATAAATTCTAAGAAGCCTTTAATTTTTTCTTTATTTCTTCCTTGACCAAGTTATCATTGAGTAGAGAGTTGTTCAGCTTCCATGTGTATGTGTGCTTTCCGTTGTTTTTGTTGGTATTTAAGACCAGCCTTAGTCCCTGGTGATCTGATAGGGTGAATGAGATTATTTCAATCTTCTTGTATCTGTTGAGGCCTGTTTTGTGACCAATTATATAGTGAATTTTGGAGAAGGTACCATGAGGTGCTGAGAAGAAGGTATATTCTTTTGCTTTAGGATGAAATGTTCTATAAATATGTGCTAGATCCGTTTGGTTCATAACTTCAGGTAGTTTCACTGTGTCTCTGTTTAGTTTCTGTTTCCATGATCTGTCCATTGTTGAGAATGGGGTGTTGAAGTCGTCCACTATTATTGTGTGGGGAACAATGTGTACTTTGAGCTTTAGTAAAGTTTCTTTTATGAATGTGGGTGCCCTTGCGTTAGGAGCATAGATATTCAGAATTGAAAGTTCATCCTGATAGATTTTCCCTTTGACCCGTATGAAGTGTCCTTCCTTATCTGTTTTTGATAACTTTTGGTTGAGAGTTGATTTTGTTGTGACCATTTGCTTGGAAAATTGTTTTCCAGACTTTTACTCAGAGATAGTGTCTGCTTTTGTCACTGAGGTGCGTTTCCTGTATGCAGCAAAATGCTAGGTCCTGTTTACATATCCAATCTGTTAGTCTATGTCTTTGGTGTGTGGGGGGGGAATTGATTCCATTGATGTTAAGAGATATTAAGGGAAAATGGTTGTTGCTTTCTGTTATTTTTGTTGTTAGAGGTAGAATTATGTTTTGTAGCTATCTTCTTTGGGGTTTGTTGAAAGACTACTTTCTTGCTTTTCCTAGGGTATAGTTTCCCTCCTCGTGTTGGAGATTTCCCTCTATTATCCTTTGTAGGGCTGGATTTATGGAAACATATTGTGTAAATTTAGTTTNGTCNTGGAATATCTTGGTTTCTCTATCTATGGTATTTGAGAGTTTTGCTGGGTATAGTAGCCTGTGCTGGCATTTGTGTTCTCTTAGGGTCTGTGTGACATCTTCCCAGGATCTTCTAGCTTTCATAGTCTCTGGTGAGAAGTCTGATGTAATTCTGATAGGTCTGACTTTATATGTTACTTGAACTTTTTCCCTTACTGCTTTTAATATTCTTTCTTTATTTAGTGCATTTGGTATTTTGATTATTATGTGACAGGAGGAATTTCTTTTCTGGTCTAGTCTGTTTGGAGTTCTGTAGGCTTCTTGTATGTTCATGGGCATCTCTTTCTTTAGGTTAGGGAAGTTTTCTTTTATAATTTTGTTGAAGGTATTTACTGGACCTTTGAGTTGGGAATCTTCACTCTCTCCTATACCTATTATCCTTAGGTTTTGTCTTCTCATTGTGTCCTGTATTTCCTGGATGTTTTGAGTTAGGATCTTTTTGTTTTTTGCATTTTTGACTGTTTTGTCAATGTTTTCGATGGTATCTTCTGCACCTGAGATTCTCTCTTCTATCTCTTATAGTCTGTTGGTGATGCTTGCATCTGTGACTCCTCGTCTCCTTCCTAGGTTTTCTAACTTCAGAGTTGTCTCCCTTTGTGATTTCTTTATTGTTTCTATTTCCATTTTTAGATCTTGGATGATTTTGTTTATTTCCTTTGCCTGCTTGATTGTTTTTTTCTGTAATTATTAAAGGGATTTTTGTGTTTCCTATTTAAAGGTTTCTGTTTACCTGTGTTCTCCTGTATTCCTTTAAGGGAGTTATTTATGTTCTTCTTAAATTCCTCTATCACCATTATGAGAAGTGATTTTAGATCTGAATCTTGCTTTTGTGATGTGATAGTGTATCCAGGACTTGCTATGGTGGGAGAGTTGGGTTCTGATGATGCCAAGTAACCTTGGTTTCTGTTGCTTCTGTTTTTATGCTTGCCTCCAGCCATCTGATTATCTCTAGTGCTACTTGCCCTCCCTATATCTGAATGGAGCCTGTCCTTCCTGTGACCCTGGTTGTGTCAGAACTCTCCAGAGTTCAACTGTCTCTGTGATCCTGTGATCCTGAAATCCTGAGATCCTGGGTATGTCAGAGTTCTTGGAAGTAAAACTGCCTCTAGGACCCTGAGTGTGTCCAAGCTCCTGGGATCCTGTGGACCTGGGCATGTTAGAGTGCCTGGGAGTGGAGCTTTCTCTGGGTGTTGTGGGAGTGGTTGTGGAGTTTGCTCCCAAGGTCTGTTCAGGGCACTGGCCCAGACCAAAAGATCCAGCTGTAGATTTCTTTACTAACTTTATCTGCTGTTAAAAATAAAGCTTCTTTGACAAGGGATGAAAGCTGTACTTACATGTGGGTATAAGGATAAGTATTTAGAATGCAGTTAAATCATACTGGCCTAGCAGTTATCCTAAGAAAAGGATTGCTTGTCAGTTGGTTAAATAGTTCTCTGGTGTTTTCCTTACTTTTAAGCAGATTTAATTCCTCTTCCCTTGTGCTCCTAGAGAGTGTGGGTGTAGTTTTGGTGTAGTGCTTACTATGCAGTACTGCTGTTTGCTGAATTGTGCTGGTTTCTCTCAGGAAAGCTTGAGCATCTTGAATTGAACTGGGTCTAATTTAGCTAGTGTGTATGATATGGAAAACTGCATTAAGCTTCTTTTATTTTAATTATAAAAGGGAATTACACTGACTTAGAAAAGTGGTCATAGTAGGTTCTCCTCTAGGCTCCATGACCTCACCAGGAACATGTTTACAGTTCCAGGCATGAGTTAACTCTTTGAGCAGGCATTAAGTCCAATTAAAAGGTTGTTGGTTATCTTTCAAGATCTATGTTCCCCTACTCCACATTTGGGGACAGCTTGCCCTTCTGATCATTGTAGGACTATTGAGTGTTTGCCTTCTCTGGCATTGGCCGCTTGGATAGCGCCTTTGGATTCTATGAGAATTAGCCCTCAGGAAGGAAGCATCCAAGGCAGATCCAACCCAGTTCCTCCACATTCTGTGTCTGAAGGTGCATTGTGTCTTCAGAAAGGGAGTGTTGCTTTCAGGTTCAGGGAAGTACCCAAGGGCAATTGTTTGGGAACCTCATGTACTCCCCGTGACTAACAACTCAAAGAGAGATTTTTCCATGCCTAGATGTGGGGTTTTTGTTAGATGGTCTATGGTTTGGGAGGGAAACATTATCACTCCAACTGTCATACTTCATGCAAACCATGTATATATACTTAGATATTACATATATATTAAATAAACATGTGGCATTTAAAAACATACCCGATGTTACTTATCTCTACTTCCTCTCCCTCTGTATTGCCCTCCCCCGTTCCAGTTAAAGCCCTCCTCGTTTTTCCCATTTACTCCTTCATAATACCTGTGTTCTCCTATCCCCTTCTCTAGAGCACCTCTCCTCACTCTCCCTTTTCACTTTCCTGCCTTCTGTAGTTAGTCCATAGTAAATATTCATGTCTAAAGATGCTGAGTTAGAGACTCATAAATCAGTGCCTAGCCCAATTGTCATCAAAGGGGCTTTTTTTCAGCAACTGATGGAGACAGATACAGAGACCCACAGCCAAACATTAGGTGGCATTTGGGGAATCCTGCAGAATTGGGGGGAAACGGATTATAGGAGCCAAAGGGGATCAAGGACATCACAACCCCATAGAATCAACTAACTTGGGCTCATAGGGGCTCACAGAGACTAAACTGACATCCAGGGAGCCTACAAGAGACTGACCTAGGGTCTCTGCATATATGTTCCAGTTGTGTAGCTTAGTCTTCTTGTGGGACAGGAGCTATCTCTGACTCTTTTTGCCAGCTTTTGGAATCCTTTTCTTCCTACTGGGTTGCCTAGTCCAGCCTTAATATAAGTGGAGGTGCCTAGCCTTTTTACAACTTGCCATGTTTGTTTGATATCCATGGAAGGCTTGCCCTTTTCTGAACAGAATGGAGAAGGAGTGGGTGGGGCACAGAGGAGATGTGGGGAAAGGAACTGGGAGGAGAAGAGGGAAGAAAAATTGTGGCTAGGATGTAAGTAATAATAATACAACAGATGTTGAGCTATGATCTATAAATGAGTCAGCATGCAGTGTTTGTCTTTCTCTGCATTATCTCACCCAATTTAATATTTTCTAGTACCATCTACTTACCTATGAATTTTATGATTTCATTTTTCTTTATAGGTGAATAGAATTCCATTGTGTATGTGTTCCTTATTTTCTACTTCTATAAGTTTCAGTGGTTTTGGCTTCACATTGGAGTCTTTACTCCATTTGGAGTTTATTTTTTGTTCAGGCTAAAAAAAATATGGTTCTACTTTAATTCTTGTACATATGGACATCCGGTGTCCCTAGCACTGTTTGCTGAAAATGATGTCTTTCCTCCACTGTGTCTATTTTATTGGTATTTTTGGGTTGTCTTTCCTCCACTGTGTCTATTTTATTGGGATTTTGGGGTTGTAGTTACATTCGCTTATGTTTGAGACTTTTATTCTGTTCCATTGATCTATGTTTATATTTTATGCCCGTACAAAGCTATTTTACTGCTACAGTTCTGTAACCTATTTTGAAATCTAGCATAGTCATTCTGTTCTTTTTTCTGAGGACTGATTTGGCTACTGGGGGGTCTTTTGCAGTTTGAATAAATTTAAGATTTTTTTCTATTTTCGTGAAGAATATTGTGGGATTTTTATTGGAGTTGCCTGAATATGTAAATTATTTATGGTAGGATGGTCATTCTTACAGCATTAATTTTACCAGTTCATGAGCATAGGAGGTCTTTCCATCCTCTAGTGTCTTCTTCAATCTCTTTCTTTGAATATTTAAAGCTTTCAATGTAACAGCCTTCCATCCCCTTAGCTAGGACTTTCTTTTAAATCAATTTTGAGTGGGAATGATTCTATGCTCTCTTTCTGATCATATTTGTTATTGGTATATAGAAAGGCTACTGGACAGGCAGGACTTTCAGTGGAGGGAAAGAGAGACATCAATCCACCCACAAAATCTTCAACCGCAAATGAATCCTGCCTACAAGATGTGCATGGATAAAGATGGAGCAGAGACTGAGGGAATGGCCAACTAATTACTGTCCCAACTAGAGACCCATCCTATGGGAGAGAGCTAACCCCTGAAGCTCTCAAAGGTATTTTGCTATACTTGCAGACAGGAACCTAGCATAACTGTCTTCTGAGAGGCTTCATCCATAGCAGTTGATGGAAACACATGCAGAGACCCACAGCCAAACGTTAGGCAGAGTTCAGGCAGTCTTGTGAAGAGTAGTGAGGAGGATTGAGGGAACCAGACTGGTCATGGACACCACAAGAAGACCTACAGAGTCAACTGACCTGGACTTATAGTGGCTCACAGAGACTAAGCCACCAACCAAAGAGCATGTATGAGCTGTAAAGTGAATAAATAAACAAATTAATGGAGAAAAACATAGAAAAGCTACTGATCTTATTTTAGGTTGATCTTTGTAAATTGCCACTTTTCTAAAAGTATTGGTCATTTCTAAAATGTTTTATGGTATAATATTTGAGATATCATGTATTATATCTTCTACAAGTAGGCATAATTCAACTACTTTTTCTATTTGTATGCCTTTTATTTCCTTCTCTTTCCATATGTCTCTAGCTAATGCTACCTCATGCACTATATTCAAAAGGAGTGGAGATAATGGGCAGTCCTGTCTCATTTCTGATTTTAATGTGATTGCTTTGAGTTTTTCTTCATTTAGGATAATGTTGACTTTGAGTTTGTCATATTTACCCTTTTTGTTGAGGTATGTTTCCTGCAATTGACTGTCCCTAGTATTTTATCATGAAGGTATGTTAGAGTTTGTCAAAAGGCCTTTTTGCCATCTCTTGAGATGATCATTCGATTTTTTAAAAGTCCATTTATATGTTTTATTTTACTTAATGACTTATGTATATTGAACTATCCTTGCATCTCTGAGATAAAGCCAACTCCATTGTGGTGGATGATCTTTTTAATATATTCCTCTATTCAGTTTGCCAGTATTTTATTGAGGATTTTTGTATCTATGTTTATCAGAGATATTGTTGCTGCTGCTGCTGTTTTTGTGTCTTTATCTGAATTTAGCATTAGGCTAATACTGGCTTAACAGAGGGAACTTGGAAATATGTCTTCTTTACCTAATTTTTGAATGGTACATGAGGAGCTGAGAGTTCTACATCTTCATCTGAAGGGTGCTCATAGAAAACTGGCTTCTAGGCAGCTATGGTTAGGGTATTAAAGCCCATGCCTACAGTGACACACCTACTTCAACAAAGCCACACTTCCTTATAGTGCTACTCCCTGGGCCAAGCATATACAAACTATCACAGGGTCCATGTAACATATGTACTCAGGGACAAGTCATGTCTAATTCCTATTACAATAATTATTAATGGAGTAAAAGGACAGCTCAACTTTCACAATCACTGCCTCAAAAGAGTAACACATATAGGATTCTCTGGGGATGCAAAAATGGGTTTTTCTACTTCAATACAGAAAATGTTGAATTTGCACATCTCCTTCAGTGGGGCAGGGTTATGATGGAGTTGAATGCTTTGCATCCTCTTTCATGACTCGTGTCCTTTTGCCTACCTCTGTCTTTCCTTATTACCTAAAGCTACCTTCTCTTCATCTCATTTATTACATTTTTGGATTTTACTCACACTTCACCCGTTTGAGAGGAGTTACATAACCTGATACTTTTCTCTTTTATTCTCTTTTATTCCGTTTAAAGCTAATTCTATTCAAATAACTTTCTTTGAATAATTCTATTACAATGTTAGTTAATACATAATTTGTATTAAATCAGTTAATATATAATTTATATTACTATCTAAAATAAAGTATGTTTTTAAGAAAAAAGAGCAAATTAAAATCTTTTAAAATATTGGTTTTTCTGACCTACAGCAAAAAAATAAGTGTGATTCTTCAGCAATGGAGTCTTAATAGCTAGATGTGGTGTGCAACAAAGGATGTGGCAAAAGCTTATGTTGTTTTAGGTGCCTCTGGGACAGTGGTTCTCAACCTTCCTCATGCTATGAGCCTTTAATTCAGCTCCTTGTGTTGTGGTGACCTCCAACCACAAGATTATTCTCGTTGTTACATCATGACTGTAATTTGGCTAATGTTATGAATCATAATGTAAATAAATGTCTGATATGCGGGATATTTGATGTGTGACCCCTGTGAAAAGGGTCATTCAACCCTCAATGAGGTAGCAACCCACTGCTCTGAGGCCTCTTTAACCAGTAACTCGCAGTACTGGTATTTTTATTTAATAAGTCATGTCTTCTGAGAGCAGCAGCCTGGTCCACCCATGCAGGGTACCTCTGTTCAAACTCCTTTGTCTTTATACTTTAAAATTAGCTTGCATGCTAGTTGTTTTCTTTAAGGCTTCTTCATACAATCTATGTTTGGGTTGACCTATCACCTACTCTGCTCCAACCCACTCCCACCCCCAGTTCTTTTATGTCATATGTGACCAAATGAATTTTTAGTCCAAATAAGTCAAAGGAAGTAAAGTGACTTTTGCCCCAGACCTCTGGTTGGTTTTCCAGGGATAGAAGTCTGCTTTCCCCTGGGGGCAGCAATGAAAGCTGTAATGGGTGCTCCCATTTCGTTTCCTCTAGGAACTCCATGAAGCATTGAGAGAAAAACATGGAAGAACCAAGAGCACTCTCTGCAGACTGTTGCTAGGCTACCTATTCCCTCTCTAGCTGCAGTACTAAAAGCCCTCCTCCCTTTCTACTGGCGTCAGAAACGACGGGAGAACTGAAGGGTAGCAAGAGATGGAGTGTAGGGAGGAGCTGGCGGCCAGCAATGTCCAGCTTCCTAGTGAAGTATAGGGGCACTCAGTATCCCTCCGCTGCTCCCTCCTGTTCCACATCTCCAGACCACCTTCTCTCTATAGTCCCCCTCTCCAAAGCCCTCATAGACTCTAGATTTCAGCCACCCCACACACTCTTGTGGCACCCCCCCCACCCCCGCAAAAAAAAAGTGGTGGTGGTCTCTGGTTAGGGTGAACAGGGGTCTGCAGACGCCCACTGGTGCATCCCACCCCTCTAAGAGGAGTGAGGCTGTCTGGCCCCGCCCACTCCGAGTCGGAACTAGAGTGGGTCCGGGAGGGGGCGTAGAGCCCCGTGCGCAGTATCCCTCCGCCCCCTTCCCGACACCCTCGAGGCGAGCTGGCTTGCCGCATCCTGCGCAGCCCCCGCCTGTTTGGTGCAGAGACGTAGGGGCGGGACACGTCTCTGCCATTCCACTCGCGCGCAAAGCGGTGGGGGCTCCGTGAGAGGATCCGCGGAGGACAGAGACCAGCCGGGAGCAGGAGGGGGACGCGGGGGAGCCCGGAGACCTGGGCCGTGCGCCTGGCCAGGCAAGTGGGGGTGTGTCGAGGGCTCCGGGCGGTCGCACAGTGAGGACCACTGCCTGGCCCTGACAGTCCGGTGGAGGCCAGCGGGTCGCGGCCTCCCTGGAGTGTGCGCGGTGCCCCGAGACCTCAGGCGGTGGGGAGGAGGAAGCGGGAATCCGAACCGGGCCCCGGGCGCGGGGTGGCAGCCAGAGTGTCTTGAGTCTTGAGGGTCTGGAGGCCTGCAGAGCAGGTGGCCTGGCAGCAGGCTTTTAATCCCCGACCCTTCTTGGTGTTTGGGCCCAGCGAGGGTTGTGGGGGAGGCGCCTATGGGAGAAATGGCGGCGTGGGAGCTGGGGGTAGTGCCCCTTGGAGGTTGCTGTTCATGGGTTGGGGGCAGGTGGCCAACTCAGGTGATTGTTCAGCTGTTTGGTGAGTCGCCTTTCTACCTGGGTCCTTATTCCAGAAAGGGATCCTTGTGCCCTGCATCGTGGATGCTGTCTCTTCCCACAGACTCCTGCTTGGTGGCAAAGTCCCTTGTCAGACTGGTAGGGGTAATGTATTCTAGGGAAGGTGAAACATAATTAGAGGGGCAATTATGAAGACATGAGAACATAAGAATGAAAAGTTCATCTGTCTTCAATACAGGATTGCTTTACTGCCTTCTGTATTTAGACTCGTACCTAATTTACTGCAAGGAATTGGTCATGATAAGGATATATACAGAACTCCTAGCTATATAAATATTATGACATTATCCTATCTTTTATATTCAGGATCCATTTTCTCAACATTTCACGTTGAACATTGGTTTTAATGTTCGAATGGACTTAAAGTAAAGGAGAGCTTTTTGTGCAGGTGAGTGTTCAATTTAGAATATTTGAAATTACTTTTGGAGTTAAGTGTTTCTGGGACCCCATATATCATCCCCAACCACTTTTCATAGTCCCTCATAGTTTTATACAGCAGCAGTACTGGAAAAAAAATGCTGTTTCTGAAGGTGGCCATTTGGGTCACACATGGGAATTGATGGGGATCATGTACTTGGTTCCTAATTCTTTAACAGAGGTGTTTGAACTTAGGTTTTGGAAATCTACCGATAAACCTATAATTTTATACCATAGTCAACAGTTTTTATATTTTCCTCACTATCTTTTGCTTTCTATAGGTCGACTCTTCTCCAGCCAGAGGACTCTTCAGGGGAAAGAATAGCATCTCCTGAAGATCCTGCTTTGTGGTAAGACTGGCATTGATAGCATGTGAGGCAAGATCTAGCTATACATGGGAGGCTAGTATTTCAGAGATGACCTTGAAGTTATTGTTTTCATTAGCCCCCCTGCCTTATTCCAAAATATAGTTGTATGTGTTCCACTATCTATTTTTATACCTTGTATTTTTTCCTCAGAGAAAGAAATTTAGTCCCTGAATGGGAAAATGCATGACTTTACCATTAGGAGAATTCATATTCAGACAGATTATAGGTCCTGAGCACATCTGAGGGATAGTTAGGGCAGGGCTGACAACATGTGGGTGACATTTAACAACCCTGAGTACACAGAAACATGTGTTATGAACCTTTTCAGGGGAGTTCTGTCATCTCAATCCCTTTAGTGGGTTTGTTGTTGTTGTTTCTGGTGTTGCCTTTTGCCTCTGCCTTTTTTATCTACAAACCTGTCTCTTTCTAGGTTCTTGTAGAGAATGTTTCTCAACCTGTGGATTATGACCCCTCTGGGGGTGGGGGTAGGGGATCAGATGATCCTTTCATAACAGTTACATATCAGATATCCTGCATATCATATATTTACATGACAGTTTATAACTGTAGCAAAATTACAGTTACAAAGTAGCAACGAAAATAATTTTGTGATTTAGGTTCAATACAATGTGGAGAACTCATTAGAAAGGTTGAGAACTGCTGCTGTAGAGACGTGTAAGTAGTTGTTCACTTAGAAGGTAAGCAGGGGAGCAAGACTTTATTAGGATCCAAGGTGAATATGAATGTGACTGTGAACCCACACAGATGAAACAGATCTTACCTTGGCCCTGAGGTCTTCCAGCTTTCCAACCATTGCTGCCCTCACATTCATTACAGAGAGTGGGAGGCCAGTGAGCAAAGATTGTGTCAATAGATAATTAGCAGATACTGAGTCAGAAAATGTAGGGAGAAGCCATAAGAGAGAACAGGGTACGAGGAAGTGTTAAGATTCATGGAGATACTAGTTTAGGTCAGTTTGTTAAACACTCAAAATTCTAATCCCATGTGTATTTTTGTCCACAGTTCTGCCTTTGAAGTCAGTTGGGTGGCTTTTCAGCAGTGAAAGTGAGGAAGGAGGAAATATCCCATCACATCAGTGCACCTTAGTGACGCCTTTCTGAAAACCTGTAAGTACCTGATGGTGTATCCCAGTAAGAGACCAAAGGGGCTGGGTGCTCCTTAGCTTCTTCCACCCCAGCCATCTGTTGTCTATGGTGGAGAGAGAAGAATGGGCTGGATGCAAACACGCAAGAAGTCAGATGAGATAGCAGAGTCTTCTACAAATCTGTACCGTCAACCCCCTGACTGAAATCTCCTTTCATGTCCTTCTGTGTAGCTATCTGTATAAACGACCAAAGTTGGAGGACGCTCAAAGTCTTTCTTTTTCCTACCTTAGGTCTTTGTCCACTGGTAGACTTGGATTGGGAGAAGATTGCTTTCAACGGGTCTGCCTTTGGAAATCATCGTCTTCTCCCTAACCTGAGTGTGTCTTTAATTTGTCCCTATCGTTGATAAGAGACTGTATGTTAAAAAAGGGGAATTTCTTAACGACTGAAGTGACAGTTGTCTTGGACTCTTTCTGCCAAGTTTATCTCTGACCAAGTTAACAAGTATAAAGATACCAGCCCGGAATAAACAGAGAACTAAGGATAAGACTGGACAGGTGTATATAACTGTGCTTCAACCATGACTGGTTCAAAGAATAAGGCTAGGGCACAGGCTAAACTAGAAAAAAGGGCAAGTGCACAAGCCAGAGCTGTGGCAGAGAGGGAGGCTGCTAATGCAAACCGAGGTGCAGGCAAAAACCGGGACAAAGGGAAAGGTAAGGCAGGGTCTAAATCAGATGCAGTGGCAGAGGTGAAGGCGGGGTCTAAGGGAAAGGTAGTTGCTGAGACAAAAGAAGGAGCAAGATCAGAATCTAAGGCTCTAGTAAAAGGCACCTCCGATTTCAACCATAGGGCAGAGAACAGGTTTGCTAGATCCACACGTAAAGATAAGCCCAGTAGTGATAACTGGTTCTGGGCTGGAGAAGATTCTGGTATTAATTCCTGGTTCTGGAAGGGAGAAGAGCTTAGTAATAATTCTGTTGCTAAGTGTGAAAATAAACCTAGTACTAGTATCCAGGCCCGTGCTGAGGAGCCCACACCTAGGACCAGCCACAAGTCTAGGTCAGGTGCTGAGGAGGAAGAGGAGGAGAATGTTATTGGGAACTGGTTTTGGGAAGGTGATGACACTGGTTTTGATTCTGATCCTAAACCTGTGTTCAAAATAGTTAAACCTCAGCCAGTGGATGAAATTAATGAAAAAGATAGGCCAAAGGACTGGTCCGAGGTAACTATATGGCCCAAAGCTCCTGCTGTAACTCCAGCAGTGTTAGGTTATAGATCCCAGGATTCATCTGAGGCAAGGTCCTCTTCATATATTGTTCTGGCCTCAAACGAAGAGGAAACTTCAACAGCCTGTACTAAGAATACTCGTTCAAACCTGCAATCTATACCTGAGTATCCATTCGGTTCTGATCCTTGCATCCAGACCTTAGATGAAATTAGACAGCAAATCAAGATCAGAGAAGAGAATGGCATCAAGCCCTTTGCTTGCCCTTGCAAAATGGAGTGCTATTTGGATTCTCCAGAATTTGAAAAGCTTGTTAACATACTTAAGTCAACTACTGACCCTCTTATTCATAAAATAGCACAGATTGCAATGGGTATACATAAAGTTCATCCGTTTGCCCAGGAATTCATTAATGAAGTGGGTGTGGTGACACTTATTGAAAGCTTGCTCAGTTTTTCTTCCCCTGAGGTTAGTATAAAAAAGGCTGTTATTACTCTGAATTCTTCTGGGGATGACAGATACAACAAGGTTGAATTTCATGTTAAGCATATGTGTAAAGAAACTGTCTCTTTCCCCTTGAACTCACCTGGCCAGCAATCTGGATTAAAGATAATAGGGCAGCTGACTACTGAGTCTGTCCATCACTACATTGTAGTTAGCTACTTTTCAGAGCTTTTCCATTTGCTGTCTCAGGGAAATCGTAAGACTAGGAATCTTGTTTTGAAAGTATTTTTGAATATGTCTGAAAATCCCAAAGCAGCCAGAGATATGATAAATATGAAGGCATTAGCAGCGTTAAAACTCATCTTTAACCAAAAAGAGGCAAAAGCCAATCTTGTTAGTGCTGTGGCCATCTTTATTAACATAAAGGAGCATATTAGAAAGGGCTCAATTGTAGTAGTCGATCACTTGAGTTACAATACTCTTACAGCCATATTCCGTGAAGTTAAGGGGATTATCGAAAGAATGTAAAGGGTCCCAGAAATTAAAGAAAACACTGAACAGTGTCCAAAATTTGATTGGCTGTACATGCCCAAAGAGTTTTGCATAATATTTTGGTAATTACTGCTCACACATTTTTGTCTTAACATCTTTTACATATTATTACCTGTGGCAGGTTCTAGCTCAAAGCTAGAACATTTTTGATGTATCAAATAAATATTACATCTTGAGATAAAAAAGTTTATTGATTTCTATCTTATCTAGATTAGCAGATTTTTAACATTTTACTTAAGGAAACTGTGATCCAACTCTCAGAAGTACAGTGTCTTGGGGATTAGTATCTGCTTAGATCTGTTTGTGGCTTCAGATAGCAAAAAGAAACTACTGGTCTTGTAATCTAGTTACAGAAATAAGGCATATGCAAATAAAGATATCTGATGGTACTTACACTGTGTGTTTGTGTATATGATATATACATATATATGTCTATTGCCAAATGCGTACTCTTGTTTCAAAACGGAGGGAGGTTACTATATGCTATTAAGTATAAGAGTGATTTCTATTTCCCCTTTTATCCAACTATATCAAACATTTCATTACAGAATACAAAATGATGCTGAATTATACAAAAACTGCAATATATTCATTTTAAAATTTACTTTTATACTTAAAATTCAAATTTTAGACTTTATCACATCAAACAAGAAAAAGGTAAGCATGAAAAGGAAGTATTTTTTCTTATTAGTTGCCATTCACACACTTAGATTGGCATATTTTACAAGTTTTGTTCCTTTTATGGTGATCCTGTGAACTAGTTAGCTCATATTTTTATTATCTCTAATTCTGAGCATTCCAAATCACAATTATAACCAATAAGTGCTTTTCCCTAGCTCTCCACAGCACAGGGGGCACAGGTGCTTTTCTCCCACTAGAACCCATGTCACTATCCCACCTTGACACCCATTCTGCCTTGTAAGCGATAGCCTTCACAGCACAGAGATTCTTGTGTTTAGAAGCAGTTTAATTTTCTGATGAATAATATCCCCTACCAGATTAACAAGTTTTGGCTTCCTCCAAATTCATATTGACTAATCATTTGTCTGGCTAGAGGCCAGATGGAATGTCTGAAATGAATGTATGTACTTTACCAGGCAGTATCTGAGAAAACAGTCTCCAAAAGTTTATTGTGTCAATAAGGTGAAGATGTAGGAATTGTAAAGAAAATGAAGCTTGATCCTATCTTTCTGTGTGTACTTTTTTTTCAAAGAGCCAGATCCATTTTGTACATGGTTATAGCATACATTAAGAAACTAACTGCTTTTTCATTTTCCCTTGCAAAATCATAACCAGTATTTTAAATGAATCATGATTTATATACACATCACACGAAAGGCTCAGTTTCTGATCTGCAAGTCTATCTTCTGTATTCCAAGTTTCTTTTGTTTCAATAATTTATTACTTTATTAACTTTATATCCAGATAACAAAACCCCATCTCTTCGTAGTCCCACCCTTACAAACTCTTAGCCCCACTGCCCCTCTCCTACTCACTGAAGGGGAGCCCCCACCCTGGGACATCTAGTCCCAGCAGGACTAGGCACATCCTCTCCCACTGAGGCCCAACCAGCAAGTTCAGGTAGGGGAAGGGGTATCCACAGGCAGGCAACAGAGTCACAGATAGCTCCCCCTCCAATTGTTATGGGGCCCATATGAAAACCAAGTTGCATATTTGCTACAAATGTGTAGGGTAGCTAGATCCAGCCCTTGGATGCTCTTTAGTTGGTGGTTCAGTCTCTGTGAGCCCCTATCAGCCCAAGTTAGTTGACTCTGTTGGTCTTCTTGTGGAGTCCTTATCCTCTCCTCGCTCAGTCCTCTCCCCTACCCTTCTGCAATACTCCACAAGCTCAGCCTGATGTTTGGCTATGGGTCTCTGCATCTGCCTTTATCTGCTGCTGGGTGAAGCCTCTCAGGAGATAGTTATGCTAGGTTCCTGTCTGCAAGCATAGCAGAGTATCAATAATGTCAGAGGTTGGCTCTCTCCCATGATATGGGACTTACGTTGGGGCAGTCATTCATTGGTTAGCCATTCCCTCTGTCTCTGCTCCTCCTTTATCCCTGCACATCTTTTAGTCAGGACAAATTTTGGGTTGAAGATTTTGTGGGTGGATTGATGTCTCTCTCTCCCTCCACTGAAAGTCCTGCCTGGCTGCAGGAGGTGGCCACTTCAGTCTCTAAATCCCTCTCTGTTAGGAATCTCAGCTAGGCCCACCCCTGGTATCCAGAACTTTATTGTGTAAGATATAGGTGTAGGAGACATAAAGAAAGTGAAGCTAGATCCTATTTTTCTGTGTATGCTTTTTGAAAGAGCCAGAATCATTCCATATACTGTTTTATAGCATGCATTCAGAAAACTAACTGCTTTTATTTTTCCTTACAAAATCATAACTACAATATAAAGTGAGTCATAATTTATTCATATATTACATGAAAGGCCAAATGTTTCTCATAGTCAATCCCATTTTCTGTATTTCAACATTCTAAGATGGAGAATAAACTTAACCAGAGAGATTTAGGCCCAGAGCTGCAACTTCAGGAATATAGGAAGAGAAAACCAATGTGAGAGGTAGCTGTTTCATCCTAAAGATGGTGTTTTTCTAGAAGCCAGTTTTCTCAGAAAGTTTCTCAGCATGTTGAGGGTGACATTCGTGATAGAAATTACAGTCCCTAGTCTGATAAAATAGGGAAAAATCCTTACATATGAGACCATTGAATTACTTGCTTTACTATTTTCAGTCAAGAAATAAATCATATCTTAAGTAGTACTGTTTGAAACTTTTTGCTACCCAATTACATTATGAACATTTTTCCATGTTATTTTATGTCTTTTATGTGTAGTATGGTCTTCTAGTTCATATTTTTGCATAGTGTACAAATTTATTCATTTAAAAAATTACAGTATTCACTAACTTGCCTTTTCCTCTGATCTGTTATCCCTACAAAATAGTATATAATCTACCGCAAGCTTTTATGATAACTTTATTGACATATAGCTTATATACATAAAATCAAATATTTAATGTGTGAAGTTTTTATGACCAAGCCTTGAATATGTTCCCTACAGAATCCTATAAAAGTTCCATCAGATTTAGAAATACAAGTCATGTATAACTCAGCATGATTCTCAAACCATCTATCCAGATTTTTGCTCAAGAGCATAGAAACTTTTACCTTAGTCATTCCCTGTGTTTGTAGCTTATAACAGACAGAACCTTACTGTATAATATAACCTTACAGTATATGAAGAGAAGACTTCATGTAAACTGCACTACTTACTAAGTTTTGACTGTATGGAACCATATCTATATCAAAATACAAAGCAGACCAGACCCTTTGCCCAAGATGCCTCATTGTAATGCTTTCTTGTCGTTCTGAGGGACCTACTGATTTGCTTTCTGGCAAGACAATAAAATTCTATAATTATATATAAAATATCATGGACCATTTACTCATGGGAGGGATATTGGTTTATTTTTGTCCAACAAAATTATTTGAGTTTTATCCATGTCATGTATCTTAATAGTTCATCACATTTTAATGTCAAGCAATAAATAGTCCAGTATGTCTTTACCACAGTTGGTTTACACATTCAACTGGTAGTTGGCATTGGGTTCTGGTTTGAGTTGTAGAAAATAAAGCTACTATGAGAATTGATATGCAAGTTGTTTTTGGATATATGCTTTTATTGTTTCTGAATAAAAAAAATGGGGATGGGGTGTTGGGAGGTTATACAGTATGTTCTAATTTTACTTTCTCCAGAGTGGTACCAGTTTACATTGCAAAAACAGGGAGTAAAAGTTGTTCCTCATTCTCCTTCTAGTACATCTTACGACTACTCACTTAATATTTTCCATATGTCATAGTGCTTCTAATTTGCATTTGCCTAGTTAATGATGTTGACTTTTTCATATGTATATTTGCTGCCCATATATCTTGAGTGAAGGATTTGTAAATCTTTTTTTATTATTATTATTTTCTTTATTTACATTTCAAATGCTATCCCAAAAGTTCCCTATACCCCACCCTCGGATTTGTAAATCTTTTGTCATTGAAAAAACATTTAAAATTTAAAGGCATTGTTTTTAAAAATATATTGTTGGTGTTAAAAGTTATAGCTTTAGCCGGGCGTGGTGGCGCACACCTTTAATCCCAGCACTTGGGAGGCAGAGGCAGGTGGATTTCTGAGTTTGAGGCCAGTCTGGTCTACAGAGTAGTTCTAGGACAGCTAGGGCTACACAGAGAAACCCTGTCTCGAAAAACAAAACAAAACAAAAGTTATAGCTTTGATTCAGGGTCTCCCTTGAGATCTAGGCTAGCTTCAAACTCACAGCCAGCAGTCCTTCTGCTTCAGCTTCCCAAGTGTTGGGAATACAAGAATAGACCATTACATTAAGTTTTGTAAGAGGTTTTGGAGTTTTCCTTTTGTTTTGTCTTGCTTTGTAATATAATGGATCCCAGCATATTGTTAGAGAATTGAACTGAAAATATTTTCTCATAGTCAGTGCTAAATTTATTCTCTTACAAATGTTTTTTTTTTTACAAAAAGCAGCCATTTATTTATTTGACATTTTCATGCATTTATATAATACATGTATTTGTTTTCTATCTGCATTCACCTCTGTCATTCTTCTCACTCTCCCAATGGGGCTCTTCTTCTCAACAAGTTCCCCTCCTACTTTTGTGACATTTTCATTTACTTTTTATTAATAATAATTATTTTATCAGTTGGAACTTTGTGTTATTAGAAATCTTTTTCTAGCTAAGTCACAGATATTTTATATTTTGTATCTCTACAGATTTAAAAGTTTATGGTTTTAGGTTTAACAACAAAATTTTTTGAGTTTTTAATAATACAGTACAAGTTATAAGTCAGAGTTATTTATTTCGGTCAGGACAGCATCCAGAAGGTCCAGCATTGTTTGTTAACAGGGTTCTTAGGTTTCCACTTGGCTGCCTTTATATAGTTGTCAAAAATCAGTTGTCCCATATTTAATTTAAAATTCTCCTATTTCACTGTAAGCAAAAAACTTAAATAGTAAAACTTTTGAATATTTTATACCCATCTTGTTGTTACTGTGTAAATGTAGCAATATTTCTGGAACCTACCATGTTCCATTGTTATACTTGTATATGTTAATGTCAGTGCCACAATGTCGTGTAATTACTATAGCTTTTGTTCTTTATGATTTTTCTTTTTCCATTGTTGTATATAGGTGCATGTAAGAGTATATTTGCATTTTTGTTTATATAATGGCATGTATTTTGATATGTGTGTGTACAATGATAGGCATGCACGTTCAGCTTTAAAGTTGATGTTGGGGATCATCTTCAGTTGCTTTTCCATTTTATTCAAGGAGTCATGAATTTTAGACTCGTCTTGACAATTTACACAGAAGTTCCAGCTGTGATTTAATTAGTATAGCCTTGAGTCAATAGGTGAATTTTAACATGAGCTGGCATGTAAGAATAGTAGATATTCTGGCCCATAAACAGAATATTACTCTCTGCTTCCTCAGGTTAATTTCTCTCATCAGTTTTTTTTTGCAGTTTTTAAACAAAATGCTTTTTAGAAGCTACAAATATTGTTTCATATAGAATGTATCACATGTCATTTTATGGGACACTTGGTGATGAACATTTATGGGATTTTTGTTTGTGAGAATTGAGTACACAGTGAGTATCCTTGTTCATATTTGTATATCTCAAAGAAAAGTTATGAATATGGAAACAAGATTTATAAGGAAGAAAGGGACTACTGTGAGTGGAGGAGAAATAAGAGGGGGAAGTAGTGTAAAAGAAACTAGAAATCTTCAAAGAATAAAATTCATTAATTAAATTTTAAAAATACGTCATGTAAGTAATGAGTTGAACTAGAGCCATCTGTATGACCATGGGCTTAGGCGGGTCACAAAACCAAACTAGTGAGATGAATGTCGGAAATAGATGGCGGAATGGGAGGTTAGCAGGGCTGAGAAGAGGATAAGAGAGAGTTAGTTGAAGCTGAGAGATGAGAATGCATTGTACACATATAATGTTATTTAATTAACAAAGATTTAAAAAATTAAAATATGGCCTTTGTCATAGGGTTTCATTAATTGGGGCTGGCTTATAGTTTCAGACGTTTAGTCAAGTATCATCATGGTGGGAACCATGACAGCTTCCACCATGACATGGTGCTGGGGAAGGAGTTGAATGCCTCATCTTGATCCATAGGCAGCAGAAGGAGTTTGGATTCTACATAGAGTATAAAGATTGCAAAGCCCACCCCCACAGTGCCACACCTACTCCAAAAAGGCCATACAGCCTAATAGTGCTACTTCCTGTGGGTCAAGCATTCAAACCCATGAGTCTATGGGCACCAAACCCATTCAAACCATCACAGTTAAAAAAAAAAACCAAAAGGGTGAGATATCCTACATGGTTCCTAAACCCACATTTATTCAACAAACTTCCCAGTGCAGGGGCTGGGACACCTCCTTCTGATTTGTTCCAAATGTAGACCTTTGTGACTTTTCTTGTTTGCCAATCAGAAAAAGGTGATAAGACCCTGTTGCTGAAGTCATCACCTACCTGTGGCAAGGTATGGAATCAAGCTGGAATTGAGCTGAAAATGTCCACACTGCTGGCTAGATTTCAGTGCCAGAGGTTCTATTTGGGCTGTTAAGGAGAAAAAGTATCAATGCTTTTAATCAGCTGTGGGCCATATAAACTTCAATGGCAACCTACCAAGAAAGTTGTGCCCACTGATACCATAGTAACACAACCTCAAAAAAATAAAACCAACCAGTCTCTAATTGAATTTGAGGCCTGTGCCAGAGGAGAGAATTAATTCCTTGTACTGTAAACTCAATATAGTCCATAGCTGAGGAGGTCTTGGGCTTTGGGAGGGAACTTACTATTATTATAAAACCTAAATTGGCATGCCTCAAATTACCTTCTATGATTATACCCATAGAAAAATGCTATTCTCAGCCTATGCTTTACAGAATGGCAGTAAATGAAGCCTCATGGCTGCTCAAGGTTATAGGAATAAGTGACAGTTGAGTGCTCAGCCTGAAATGGGGTATTTATAGTATCTCTTCGAAGGCTCAGAGAATAGTGTGGAAGAAGGGACAAAAATGTAATAGCCAGAAGACAGGGAGACGGGCTGTGAAATGGTATCTTCTGGGCATGATTCAGCCATAAGAATGGGGCTGTCAGTAATCAATCCTGTGTTACAGGGAAGGAGGGCTTGTGGGGTTGGATTTCTAATTGCTGAACTATTGGCTACTAGCTGATCGTGGAAGAGGAGCAACATTGCCTTCAGTTGGATACTAATAGATATGCCCATCAAGTTCCAGTGAACACCTCTGAAACCATGTTCATGTAGTCAGGTCGGGTTAAACTCAGTGAGTGACAAAACAAACGAAATGACATGAATGTGAAAGAGAGACTTGTAGGGAAGAGAGGGAAACTGATGGTAGGAGAGCGATAGAATGTGAGGCTAAGAGTAACGAGTTTCTTATATCCGTGTAAGACATTGTCAAGGAATTGTTTAATGAAAATAGAATTTAAGAAGTATTTTCTTGAATTGGCTACATGGATCATGCTGTGAAAACACTTTGAAAGACTGGTGACCAAAGTTGAATTCCTGGAACTTGTTGGGGAAAGAGACACCTGACTTCCAAAGGCTGTCCTCTAGCCTATACTCACATACCACATGTGCCTACACTTAAACACACATCTCATCTCGTCACATCACACAAACACATACTACTACTACTAATAATAATAATAATAATAATAAACTAAGAAAAAGAAACGGTCTTTACTCAGTAATTGGAAAAAGTAACTTATACCGTTATAAGCATTTAAAATATTTTGATCAAAAGATAAAGAACTGGGCCTCAAAGAGAGTGAGTAACATGGTCAAAGCAATAAAGAATCATTTTCTAAATAGAACAAATATTTTTGTCTCTTTGGGATTTATATTTCATTCCATTAAATTATATATCTACTACTTTAATTATTCTGTCTCAGAGCTTGCTTTAGTACAAAACAAAGTGCTTCTTCATTGTGCTTCTTCTGACTAGCAATCAGAACTATGTGGTATTATTCTTAGTTGATAATTCTTTTTGTTCCTCATACTGAACTCAAGGTCATGAGTATTTAGGCAAGCATTCTTCCTCCGAGGTACATATCTAGCCAGTTATTTTCTTCTTTAGTGAGATCTTGCTCTCTGTAACTTAAAGGGAGACAGACAGTCAGACAGACAGGGCTGTAGCTCTCCCTTTCCACAGTTATATCATTTCAAACATTTGGCAAAACAAAAGTGATGTCGAAAACCATATATAATTATGAATTTTTTTTCTGTTCCTAATTCTAAAAACTGTCCAATATATGATGTTGGAACATGGTCCATAAATGATTCTGTATGAGATTGCTGAGAGCTTGTGAGAAAACACCAAACTAAAATATAACCTCTAATTCTTTATAACGCAGTTGTTCCCTGGAATGTGCTTTGGTTCCTCTGCCAGGTGTAGTAAATTGGAGTGAATTTGCTTCGGGTTACCTGTCATCGACTTTTTTATTCAAATAATGTTTCCAAGCATGGCTTGCTCTTGTGACTGCATACAGCCTAAACTCCATGTGATCTTGCTCATGACCTTACCTGGCCCTCAGAATACCCTCAGAATATAAATTGTCTGATGCCCTAAATAAAGTTGGCTATTGCATGAGACTTTCATCTGCCTCATCTTAGGCTCCAGTCTCCCAGGCTTATGTTACCAACTAGAGTGGTAACAGTATGGGACTGGAGTGATGACTCAGCAGTCAATAGTATGTATGTATACTGCTTTTACAGAGAACTGAAGTTTACTTTCCAGTACCCAGTTCATGTGGCTCATGAACCTGTTTCTCCATCTCCAGAGCATCTGATGCTCTTCTAGCCTCCTGTGGGTACATTTACTCAAGTGTATAAACCTCCCATATGGACACATGCACATACATATAATGAAAGATAAGAATAGATGGTGTCAAGAACACCTGGAGGACACGACCCACAGAATCAACTAAGCAGGGCTCATAGGAGCTCACAGAGACTGAAGCGGCAATCATGGAACCTGCATGGAGCTGTACTAGGTCCCCTGCATAGATGTTATGGCTGTTAGCTTGGTGTTCTTGTGGGAATCCTAACAGTGGGAGTCAGGGTGTGTCTCTGACTCTTTCACTTGCTTTTGGAATTCTTTTTCCTCCTACTGGGTTGCTACACCCAGCCTAATACTGTAACTTGTCTTTTTGTAACTTGTTCTGCCGTGCTCGGTTGAGATCCCTGCCAGGCTTGCTCTTTTCTGAAGGGTAAGAGAGGAGCTGTGATAAAGGAGAGGGGGAAGGGGCAAGGATTGAGAGGGTTGAAGGGAGAGGAAATTGCAGTCAGAATGTATTGTATGAGGAAAGAATAAATAAAAATAAGAATAGATATTTTTACATGCCTGATACAATGCTTGTTGTCCACACTTGATAGATTGAGAAAGATTGACTGAAGGAATGCAGATTTAATAACATAGCATTGAAAAGAAAGGTGTTCTTCATGATAAAAAGGTTTGTGAATTTAAAACTGAGGTTTGTGGAAGGTAAAAGTTAAGTAATGAGGATACACCAGCTTGCCATTTAATCTTCTAGAATAGGTAAAAAGTATGAACATGATTTTGAGCAAAGTATGAATGAACATCTTTTCAGGCTGTTCTCTGGTGAGAAGTCTGGTGTAATTCTAATAGGTCTGCCTTTATATGTTACTTGGTCTTTTTCCCTTACTGCTTTTAATGTTCTTTTTTCATCCTGTATGTTTAGTGTTTTGATTATTGTGTGCCAAGGAGAATTCCTTTTATGATCCAGTGTATTTGCTGCTGTATAATGTTTCTTGTACTTTGAAAGGCATCCCCTTCTTTAGGTTAGAGAAATTTCCTTCTATAATTTTGTTGAAAGTATGTTTTCAGCTTTGACCTGGGTTTTTTCTTCCTCTGTTCCTATGTTCTTAGATTTTGTCCTTTCATAGTTTCCCAGATTTCCTGGATGTTGTGTACCAGGATGTTATTCTTCTTTGACTAAGGCGTATGTACTTCTTCTGCTGTCCTTTTATGTCTGACATTCTCTCTCTTTCATCTCTTGTATTCTGCTGGGGAGGCTTGCCTCTGAGTTTTCTGACTGTATTCTTAAGTTTCTTTTTTTTAATTTCCAGATTTCCCTCAGTTTTAGTTTTCTTTACTTGTTCTATTTCTGCCTTCAAGTCTTAACTGTTTTAGTCACTTCCTTCCAGTGTTTATTTGTGTTTTCATAGATTTCTTTAAGGAATTTACTAGTTCCTCTTTAAGGAACTCTCCCATCTTCATAAAAGCTATTTTAAGGTCCCTGTCTTGTGCTTCAGCTATGCCAAATTTCTCAGGGCCTACTGTAGGAGGGTTTCTGGGCTCTAGCGGAGACATATTGTCCTGGCAGTTATATGTGTTTTTATGCTGGCATCTAGGCCTCTGGGTTTGGGATGATTCTAACTCTAGGTGCTGATATCTGGTCTTGTCTTTTTGGGTGGTGGGTGTTTTGTTTCTTGGCTTCTGTTGACTTCACTGGCTTTTAGGAGTGTGGGCACCATGTTTTGCCTGGTAGGGAGTTCTGGGATCCTGATAGGTGTGGCCACTGGGATTTATAGTAAAATGTGTTTCCAGATGTTGGGACCTAATACCTAGGAATGGGATGGGCTAGGTGGAGGAGTCTGAGAGGTCCACATGAGGGAGACAACAGGGCGTGCCACCAGAACCTGCTTAGTTCCCTGGGAATTGGGACAAAGAGTGCCGAGAGACCACAACAGGTAGGATACTACAGAGCTGAGGGTGAGAATTGGGGATTGAATTTGGAGGAGAATAGAGAAAGTGAAGACTTGAAGTTCACCTACCTGCTTCATTGGCCTACTTGCTTCTCTGGCAGGCTTGGCTGGTAGGTTCCCGGGTTATTCCTGCCAGAATTGGGGGTTGGGATAACAAGATCAGAGGAGAAGAAGGTTGGAGGAGAGCTGCAGGATCTGTCAGATGGGAGCAAAGAGGAGGGACTGGCTACAGCAGGTGGTGCTTCAAAGTTGGGAGGGAGATTGGGGGATTGGATTGGAAGGAGAGGAGAGGTGAAGATCTGCAGTTAGGCTGCCTGCTTCCATGCCCGAAGTCCAGATACTTTCATACACTCTTAGTAGTGCTATAGACAAATAACAACCATTTTAAAGTTCAAATGAGCACCAATAACTAACATCTAATAATCAATTTATTTATAGGGTCATATATAGTTTAAGCTGGAGGTTGGGCTAAGTTCCTTATAGTCAGAATGCATGTGTTGGGGGGTAGATGTGAACCACAAACTAGACAGTAGTTCCTCTTAAGCTTGACTTTCAATAAGATCCAATATCCAATTTGTGTCATATCAAACTTTTTACCCTTATTCTTCCTATGTTGCAACATCCCAATCAGAAGTTTTGTATATGTTCAAACCCTAGCACTATTTTTTAGTTATCTGCATATCTTTGCTATTAAGTATGGTACACATGCAGGGAATTGGATTTCACACAAAGCCAAACAAGCTTCCTGGATTGAAGAGGAACAGATAAGAGTTTAAGGAGACAAAGAATTTGGAGAGTGATACCAGAGAGAAACTTTAGAGACATGCAGAAAGATCCCCATGGGAATTCAGCAAAGCACTGATAGCTACCCAATTGTGACAAACATTCTAAAAGTCAGGGAGAAAATGGCTTTCAAATACTCCAATTGTGATTCTTTATCCACCCGTAAAAATTCAAAATTCATGGTGAAGCAATATAAATGCTTGTGAAATCTGTGCACCCCCTACCTGAATGTTTATAACTTACACACACACACACACACACACACACACACACACACACACACACACACCTTATAAAAGGGAGAATCCTGTATCTGCTGGAGGTATTAATCAGATCTTCTATACTCAGAGGTCAGGCTCAGAAAATTACCTTGTCCAGCATTATTGAGTTGCTTTGGGGACAAATGTAATAGCTGGCCAGATCAAAGCTTTTCTTCATATCTTCATGATTTTCTTCAATTAAATGTTTTTGTTGTGGGATTCTTTCACTTTTTATTTTAAACCTTTTGTGCCCCTAATATAAGTTTGGGTTTTTTTTTTTTTGCCTTGTGAATATTATGACATTTACATAAGTATCTTTTAGCTGGAGCTTGAGAAATGGTTCAGTGGCTAAGAACATGTGTATCTCTTGCAAGAGGCCTGGGTTTCTTTCCAGTGTTTGTACAGTGGCTCACAATCATCTGTAACTCTAGTCCCAAGGGATATGACACCCTCTTCTGGCCTCCTTGGGCATCAGGCAAGCTCATAGTATTCAGAACACTCAGACACATAAAATATAAACAAAAAGTCTTAGGCTTTTATTTTAACCCACACATAATGTACATTGTGATGCAAAAATTTATCTTTTAGTATTGTATACATCCTAACAAATTATTGCAGATATTATTAATTTTTAATAGTTTTGTCTTTTAATATTCTTATTAAAGGTTTAAGTGATTTATGTACTACTATAGCAGTGTTATAAAGTTCTAATTAAGTATATGTAATTAATGTTACCAATGAGTTTTATCTTTTCATTTTACAGATTAAATTTTTTTCTTTCAAATTGAACAAACTTCAGTAGTTTTCACAAATTAGATCAACTCATAACCTTTTGTATGTCTAAAAAAAATCTATCTCTTCTTTACGGCTGAATTTGGCCCTTGCTCCATGAAGAATTTATGAAGTTTGAGTATATTATCATACTTGTTCTTGGCATATCACTTTTTGTTGAAGTCTACTAGTTGTTTTAATTTCCTCACATATATTTCTTTTCTCTTGCTCTTTTCTAGTTTCTCACTCTGTCTTAGTTTTTTTTTTTTTTTTAAAGATTTATTTATTTATTTATTATATGCAAGTACACTGTAGCTGTCTTCAGACCCTCCAAGAGGGCGCCAGATCTTGTTTCGGATGGTTGTGAGCCACCATGTGGTTGCTGGGAATTGAACTCAGGACCTTCAGAAGAGCAGTCAGTGCTCTTAACCGCTGAGCCATCTCTCCAGCCCCCTGTCTTAGTTTTTGATTGTTCTCTATTTTCTCCTTCTTTTGTGAATCTACTGGAGAACTTTGACTTTCCAATACCTGAGTAATTATCTTCACAGGTATTATTTCCCTTACTAGAATGTAGCTATTTCTCTTATGTTAGCTTCTGTCATTTAAATATTAGCAGTATTGTCACTTTGAAGGTTTTCTTATGTCTTTTGTTTTCTTTTCTTTTTTTAAGCACATTTCGCAGCCTTCCATTGGCTACTGTTTTTTAATTAGATATTTTCTTTATTTACATTTCAAATGCTATCCCGAAAGTTCCCTATACCCTCCCCCCCGCCCCTGCTCCCCTACCCACCCACCCCCACTTCTTGGCCCTGGCATTCCCCTGTGCTGGGTCATATAAAGTTTGCAAGACCAAGGGGCCTCTCTTCCCAATGATGGCCGACTAGGCCATTTTCTGCTACATATGCAGCTAGAGACATGAGCTCAGGGGGTACTGGTTAGTTCATATTGTTGTTCCTCCTATAGGGTTGCAGTCCCCTTCAGCTCCTTGGGTACTTTCTCTAGCTCCTCCATTGGGGGCCCTGTGTTCCATCCAATAGCTGACTGTGAGCATCCACTTCTGTATTTGCCAGGCACTGGCATAGCCTTATTTTTTTTTTTAAAGCACATTTTGCAGCCTTCTATTCACTACTGTTTTTTTATTAGATATTTTCTTTTCTTTTTTGAAGATTTATTTATTGTTATATGCGAGTACACTGTAGTTGTCTTCAGACACACCAGAAGAGGGCATCAGATCTCATTACAGATGGTTGTGAGCCACCATGTGGTTGCTGGGATTTGAACTCAGGACCTTCGGAAAAGCAGTCAGTACTCTTAACTGCTGAGCCAACCCTCTAGCCTCTTCTTATGTCTTTTCATTCATTTATTGTCCACTGTGTATTTTCATATAATTTGCTTTCAGGTTTATGTATTTTTTTTTCCTGCTTGATGAGTTCCAGTGCTGATTCTCACCATAGAAATGTGAGGTTTATTAACTGTGTTCTTTAGCTCAAGGTTGTGTGTTTTATAACTTCAGTCTTCACTAAATTCTTAGTCAAGTAATTTATGGTTGTTTATTAATTTGAGGTCATCTACTGGGTAATTGTTTGATCTTTGGTTTTTCATGTTTCTTATGCCAATGTTTATAAATTTCTTAGGTTCTTTACATCTTCCAATATTTTAGGATATCTTTGGCTGGAAAGCACCTTAGTTTCCACATGGAGGTGCAAATATGCTGGCTAGGTGGTATACAGTGTTTATGACACTGTACAGGTACAGGCGTAAAGTCTCCATATAGTTGTATAGCTGCGGTTGGTGTTGACAAAGATTGTAGAGATCCTCAGTAAGTTCCGTATGAGTGATAAGAGTCATTGAAGCCTTAGGGTTCTGGTTTTGTGTATCTTTATTCTAATGTGGAAGCGGTAGCTGATGTGATCCTTGCTTGTGAAGTCATTAGTGGGGGAAAGGGGAATTAATGTCTGATATGTGATATCCATGAAGTTGCTACAGATCTGGGAACTCAAGTCTAGACTAATATGGCTCTGAGATATGAAGAAGCAATGGTACTAGTATCTGAAACATAGTCAGACAACTGAGTTGACAATTGTATGTGAGCTTCAGGCATTTATAAAGCAGTAGAGCTGTTGCATATAGGAACAATGGATTTTACACAGCTATAATGCCGCTAGAGTTGTGGTGGGATCTATGTCTCAAGTATGCCGAGAGAACTGGGCTGTGGGGCCCAGCATGTGAACTAGTTCATTCTGGCTGTGGCATTCATCTGGTGCATGCACTATAACCATTATATACAGTCAATCTTGAGTGTGGGCTGGCTCTTCATGGCAGCTGAGATGTTTGGAACATGTACACACATAGAGTCCTTGGCTACAGAAATATGCAAGTAGCTGTGATGTCTTTGTTGTGGAACCAAAGTAGAATTGTCTTGGAGCTATGGTCCAGAGTAATGACTAGCTCTCGTAGTACTCTGGGGTATGTCAAGTGAAGGCACACATATACAGAGACCTAGGCTCCTGGGCCCAAGGTGTGAACAAACTCATGGTGGTGTTGGTTGTAATGTATGGCACATGAATAAACATTGCAGACTCAGATGTCACAGTATGGGCCTTTGCTGGGGACAGTGTACCATGACATGGATGGTGCCTGGGACCCCGAGAAGCAGGAGACACATCCCTCCAGGGGACCTGCCATCAGAAATAAGGAACTACCTGCAACAGGCCTGGATGGTGGCATCTCAGAAGCCCACGGGCAGCTCGTTTGTAAAAAAGTTGATCCCATTTAATCTGACCTTAGCCCTGGATAATGGCTGTAGTGATTTCATTTGTACATGACTGCTTTTCAGTTGGCATTGGTGTGCATAATTATTCTAATGTATCTGACTTTCCTATTTCTTTCTTCTTCTGCTCTGGTGATTTCTGTGAAACTAGATGTTCCTAGATGTAATGATTGAGGCATAGGGGCACAGCACAGCACAGCACAGCACAGTCCTAGAGGCCTGGGTACATACTGTGCTCTTTCATTTTTGGAAACAGTCCAATAGCTGCACAGTGGTAGTTTTGGATTAATGTTTGACTTGCAAAGAAAGTTTGAAGAAATTATGAAAATGAAACAGAGTCACTTACTGCTAGAGTTATACAGGGTCCATTACTACAAAGTGGAGACATTTACTGGAACTATGAAAAATCATTAGTATGAGACACAATCATGGAATAAGGGAAAAATGGAATAAGGAAACACAAACATGGGATACTTTAATTCAGAAAGGAAAAAGCTATTGAAGTTATAAAATGAGTTTTGCACAATATTTGAGAGTGGTTCCTGGTCTACTTTGGATATGCATGGATATGCAAGTAAAGATTAGACTCCTGAAAGAAGATATAAAAGGCATAAAATTATATACTAGAAAAACTAATTTAAAACACTTGGACTCTTAGGAGAGTCATTGTGTGCAACATACAGAAGCAGAAGCTATGGGAGCTGCTGAGTTAAGGGTTAACTTGATTCTTTTGACCACTGCCTGGCAGCTTTACAGGGAATCTCATGTAGCTGACCTCGGAGCTCTGAGCTCTGATATAACAAGTTAAAAGTTAAAATAATGATAAGTTTGCAATTATTAATTTGGTCATGGGCCCGGGAAGCGGGGAAGCTTGAAACTTTGGGGAACAATGGTAATTCTTAATTCTTTGTGAGATGTGATTATTCTTTTGAATTTGACACATTTGATAATGATTATACAATGTCTCTTTCTACCTGCTTTTTGGAGTAACGATAAAAGGCTGAGGCAAGTTAAAGGTGACGGAGTGTGTGTGTGTGTGTGTGTGTGTGTGTGTGTGTGTGTGTGTGTGAGAGAGAGAGAGAGAGAGAGAGAGAGAGAGAGAGAGAGAGAGGAGAGCACATGGAAGTGTGTGTGAGGTGTGTGTGAGTGCAAGAAAGGGAGCACATGAGAGAGCACAACCTCCAGGCCAAGGATGAGCTAAAGTACATGAGAGAAAGTGCAACCTCGTAACTTGAAACTTGCCTGTCAGCTTGTACCCAAAAAAGTTGCCCGTTTTCTTAAGCGCCTTCCAGATATCCCTGCTTCCAGCTGAGAACACCAATCCTGTGTGGAGGCTCGACCCCAGCAAACCTTAATTGAAAGTAACAAACAACAAGACAACAACAAAAAACACCTCATCTGAGAGGTCAAGAGAACATGTGTGTTGGAGGTGGTGGCTGCCATGGCACTGGTGAAGCAGAACACTGGCTGCTTTTTTTGTGAGGGAATGAGTTGCAGCTGTCACAGGAATGCCTAGTGCTTCCTAGAAGATTCCTTGTACTCTGAAAAGCAGACTCCTATGGAATAGGTAGCTCTCATATCCTGGACAATATTGATAGCCTGTGTTTCCTTTGTTTTTAACCCTTTCCTGGGTGGAAATTTTATCAACCATCTTGTCTCTGCTTTTGTTTTTCTGTACTGTGTTAATGCAGATTGTCAAACAGAGCTTTGAGTCTTTCAGAGTTACTTTGATCTGTGGATAACTGTTTATATATTCCTTCATGGGAGAATAAAGGCTGATATGTCCTCTATAACCTTGATCTCTCAATAAATAGTTTCCCCAACTTTAGTTATACTCGGTCATGTCCACTAAAATACTCACATACACTTAAAGATCATTATTATTATTTTCCAAGACATAATATCCTCCATTCTGTTTTATTTGGCCTACTTATTTATGCCATTGGTCTCAAACAGAGAGACAGAGACAGAGACACAGAGAGATAGACAGAAACAGAAACAGAGGTGGGGTTAGAGTGTAAGGAAGAAAGGAAGGGAGAGAGGGAAGAAGGAAGGAAAATAAAATACCTCATCTTCTTTTCATGTTCACATGAACTTGTTTATCTAGAATAAAAGGCAGATATTGGTCCAAAATTTCAAATCCAGGTGGACATTCAAGAAGAGAAAAAGAACATGGTGCTCTAAAATAGAAAGTCTCCACCCAGTCTTGGGCTGTGTGGTCACTGTCTCACTAAAATCCCTAAATCTCCCTCTTTGTGTCCAACTGTCCCCACTCTTCTTGTGTCAGTTGCTGTCATTATCTCTGAGACCAAAATAAACAACTTAAGGGAGGGCTCACTTTGACTCATGGGATCAAAAGGTCCATCTCAGTCTCTTGGCCCCATTTACTTGGGAAGACTATCATGTAGCTGTCATTAGGAGAAGCTAAAAACTAGCAGGTTATCTTCCTGAGATGGATCCACCTTGGATTAAAATCTAGGATGGATTTGCTCCAGTAGGCAAGACCGAGGAGGTCCATTTTAGTAAAGATTCTGCTAGTAGTATGTTTTTCCTGTTATTATTAACCATATATATAACAATCACTAGGTAATAGCCCACCCTTTTGAGCAGATCTCTGCAGAACTACAAAGATGTACCATCTTGTAGTGATGTTATATAGACAAATAAATAATAATTCTATAGAATTCTTGATTTGATTCAAATAAATTCAGGAAGAAAGGTTTTAGAGATGGTCTTAGTTACTAGAAAGATATAATAAAGTTAGAATTAAGAATAGAATGTGCCCATTCCTCAGAATGGTAAGAAGAGGCTGCATAATAAGAAATACAATGAGCTTTCATAATCACACTCAAAAGAAAAATAGACGGGACAATTTTGTGTTCAAGGAAAAAACATTTAGGTCGAAGGATAAAGTCACAGGTGTGCAAATGACAAGGCAAGGCCATGTAAAAAAACTGTTGCTATGAACTTATAGTGAGTATATTATAGTGAAACACTACTTGAATTTAGTATCAACATCCTCTGTAACTCCCATTTTATCTCTGAGGTAATTTTCTAAAGAACTTTTTGCCTAAGAAGATATAAAAAGACAAGAGTAAAGGAATAAAGTTGTTGATTGATTGGTTTGCCTTGTGCTGCTTTGCCCCATCCATCCATCCATCCATCCAAATGTGTATGTTTGTTTGTCTATATGTATGTATGTAAGTATATTTGTATGATTGTAAGCATGCATGAATACCTGTGGATTTGATTGTGACAGATGGTTGGGCCAGGCCAGAGTGTGTGTGTATGAATGTTTGAGTGTGTATTTGTCTGTGCATATTTGCCTATATAAAGCCTTAATTCTTTTCCTTTCCTTCCTCTCTGGTTCACAAAGAGTTAACCAGCTTAGCCAGAGAGGCTTCTGGCTGATTCACCAGAGAAAGGGGCACCAGCAATAAATCTTTTCACTTAATCCCCTGCTGTTTTATGATGAGGTGCTAAACACTTTCTCACCTCAGAGGAACTCACAGAAGGCAGGTCACATACTGAAGCTTGGCGATTTAGACTTAAGACAGGTAAATATTTTATTATTATACAGCAATCCTAAATATCTCTCTAAGACCAAGTCTTACCCCTCCAAAGCTCTCCCCCTCCAGTGCCTCAAGAACCAAACAAAGAATGTTGAACATGTGACATAAAGAATTCTTTGGTAACACACACACACAAAAGGGATACCAATGTGTCAGGGATCCTACACCCCCAAATTTTCATTCACAGATTTTTCTCCTAGTCAGTGCTTTCAGGATACCTGACATTTTGGAGTTTGGAGCAATTCAGTATATTAATTTAAAATTTTATTTAGTTTTATGTGTATGGATGTTTTGCCTATATATATATATATATATATATATATATATATATATATATATATATATATATACCATGTGTGTATACTGCCTATGGAGGCCAGCAGTGACTACTGAATCCCTGGGATTAAATGAGATCCATCATGTGGATACTGGGAACTGACTCAGGGTCCTTTGGAAGAACAGCAAGTGCTCTTAACCACTAAACTATCTCTCCAGCACCCCAATTTATTAATTTCTTTGCTTGTATGTTTATTAATGGATTCAATTATGAATTGTGATTTTGGTATCCATTTATAAATTGTCACCTAACTGAAAAACACAGATGTTTACTATGTTTTATGTTACAAGTTTTACAGGTTTAGGTTTTAGATTTTTATCTGTAATACATTTTCAGTTGACTCTGCGCATATGGTATAATAGATGAAATACAGTTCCTATTTGTGTACATAAATATCAAGTCCTAGTATAGCATATGGAAATGACTATCCTTTATAACTGGACTTAGTTTACACCTTTGTCAGAAAAAAAATCCTGTTATTTTCCTGTTTTTGATCCCACTCTGGATTGCCTAATAACTGATTCTACTGTCTGGATTGTTGTAGGTTGTACAAAGGCTTGAAATCAAATATTCTTTGGTCTTCAACTTAATTGTTTTTCAAAAGTAGCTTTGTAGTTCAGGCCCTTTGTATTTTCACATGAACTTTACAATAAACATGTTGCTCTCTGTTATAAGAAACCACAAATTATTGTTGCAGTTGAAGTGAATAGATTAATCAGTTTGAAGAGACCACATCAGAATGATATTAACTGTTGTAATTCATCAATATACTTTATACATTTAATTATGCAGATCTTCTTTACATTTTCTTAGCAAAGTTTTATGGTGTTTAATGTATAGATGTTGCTCATCTAAGGAAGGATTATTTCTCAATATTTCATGTTTATTAGAGATTTATAAATGCCAGTATTTTGAAATAACATTTTTGCATTTTTATTGAGCTGTTACCAAACAAATGTTTAAGCAGTAGTTTCTGACTGATGCTTTCAGTCTGATACCTCATTCTAGGATGAAAACTGTAAGTGATGGGTGACTGTTGTGTGTGTTTGTCAGTTTTTATGTAATATTTGTGTGTGAGAGAGAGGGGCAGGGAAGGAAGGAGGGAAAGAGGGGGGAAGAGGGGGGAAGAGGGGGAAGAGGGGGACAGAGACAGAGACAGAATGCATGTATGTTGGCTTAGAGTTTCTACTGAAGTGATGAAACACCATGACCGAAAGCAAGCTGGGAAGGAAACTGTTTACTTGACTTTTGCTTCTATATCATCAAAGGAAATCAGGGCAAGAACCCAAACAGGGCAGGAACCTGGAAGCAGGAGTTGATGCAGGAGGGGAGGGTGCTGCTTACTGGTGTGCTCTTCATGCTTTGCTTAGCCTGCTTTCTTAAGGAACCCAAGACCACTAGTCCAGAAATGACACCATCCACTGGTGTCATTGGATGACCTTCTCAATTGGCTGAGCCTTTCCTATTAATCGATTAACACTAATTAAGAAAATGCCCTACAACTTGATCTTATGGAGGCATTTTCTCAATTGAGATTCACTCCTGTCATTTGACTCTAGCTTGTGCGAAGTCAGAAGACAACTTTGAGGATCCCATGGGATCTGTAAATCATCCTTAATTCATTAGGCTTGTACAACAAGTATTTTTACATGTTCAGCCATCTCATTTGTCTGACTTTTCAGTCTTTTGGAAATGATTGGGAAATATGCTGAAACAAGAGGAAAATACACTAGAGTCAAGTCTACATGTCATCTCCAGAAAAGAAAAAATACTAGTAAATAGTTAAGGAGTTTTTAATTTACATGCTCCCATTTTTAATAGGATTTTATGGTTCGTTTATGTCTAGTTTGTTGAGTTCTTTATTGATTTTTGGGTATTACTCCTCTGTCAAGATGTAAGGTTGGTGAAAACCTTTTCGCATTTTATACATTGCTGTTTTGTCCTATTGATGGTATCTTTTGGCTTACAGAAGCTTTTAAGCATCCTGAAACTACATTTATTAATTGTTGCTCTTAGTGCCTGTGCTCTTGATGGTCTGTTCAGGAAGTTGTCTCCTTTGTCAATTCATTCAAGGCTATTTCCCCACTTTCTCTCCAGTTAGATTCAGTGTATCTGGCTGTATGTAGAGGTTTTTGATCCATTTGGACATGAATTTTGTGCAAGGTAATAGAGATGGATCAATTTGCATTCTTTTACATGCAGATCACCAGTGAGACCAGCAAGCACCATTTATTGAAGATGCTTTCTTTTTTTGCATTGTATGGTTCTGGTTTCTTTGTCAAAAATCTAGTGTCCATAGGTGTGTAGGCTTATTTCTGGGTCTATTTGATTCCATTGTTTAATGTGTCTGCTGTTTTTATGTCAATATCATGCAGTTTTTATTACTATAGATCTGTGGTACAGCTTGAAATCAGGGATGGTGATACCTCCAGAAGTTCTTTTATTGTACAGGATTGTTTTAGCTACCCTGGGTTTTTTGGTTTTCCATGTAAAACTGAGTGTTTTCATTTCAAGGTTTTAAAGAATTGGTTGGAATTTTGATGGGGTTGCGTTGAATTTGTAGATTGCTTCTAGTAGGATAGCAATTTTTATTATGTTCATCGTGTGAAGATTTAAACAAAGAATACTCATTAGAGAAATCTGTTAGCTGAGAAACAGTTAAAGAAATGTTCAACATCCTTAGCCATCAGGGAAATGCCAATCCAAAAAGCTTTGAGATTCCATTTTATATCTGTCTTTATGGGTAATGACAAAAGCACAATAACACAAGTGACATTAATAATACAAGTGAAACCTCATGGTAGTGAAGATTGGAGCAAGGGAAATGCTCCTCCATTGCTGGTGGGAGTGTAAACTTATATAGCCACTGTGAAAGTCAGTATGGTGGTTCCTCAAAAAGTTAAGACTCAATCTACCTCAAAATCCAGCTACACCATACTTGGACATCTACCTAAAGGATGCTGCACCATACCACAAGTATAGTTGTTCAACCATATTCATATTGACTTTATTCATAGTAGCCAGGAACTGAAAACAACCTAGATGCCCCTCAACAGAAGAATGGATAAAAAAATGTGTTCATGTACACAATACACAATACACTCAGCTGTTAGAAAAAAAAGTGACATCATGAAATATGTAGGCGAATTGAAGGAACTAGAAAAAAAATCATCCCGGGCAAGGCACCCCATACTCAGAAAGACAAACATGATATGTACTCACTTATGTAGATATTAGCTGGAATAGTGGTTTGAATATGCTTAGCCTTTGGTAGTGGGCAATGAGATCCTCCTCCTCCTCCTCGCTGCTTGGAAGACAGTCTCTCCCAGTTGCCTTCTAATCAAGATGTAGAACTCTCAGCTCCTTCTCTAGCACATGTCTGCCTGCATGCTGCCATGCATTCCACCATGATGATAATGGACCGAACCTCTGAAAGTGTAAGCCTGCCCCAATTACATGTTTATCTTTATATAAGTTGCCTTGGTTATGGTGTCTCTTCACAGCAATGGAGATCCTAACTAAGACAGCTAATAAGTAAAAGATATTTGTATTACAATCCACAGACCTAGAGAAGTTAGGTAAAGAGGAGAGGTCTAGGGGGCACACATGGAACTCCTTGGAAAGGGGAAATATAATAGATTTGGGGGGTGGACTGGGGGTGGTTGGGGATGGGAACGGGGGGATCAGGTGGAGGGAAGGGAGGAACAGAGGGAGAGAGTATGAAGAGGAATGACTAGAACACATTTAGGGAATGATGTGGAAACCTAGTATAGTACAGACTTCCTGGAATCTATGAGGGTGACTCTAATAATGGAGGCTATGGAGCCTGAACTGGCCATCTTCTGTAACCAGGGTAGTTACTCAGTGGTGTGACTGGAACATGACCCCTGCCACAAAACCTGTGACCTACAGTTTGTTCTGCCTGTATGATGTGCTGGACTAAAAGTGGCACAGAACTTGTTGGTATGGCCACCAAATGAGTAGTCCAACTTAAGAGCCACATCATAAGAGGGAGCCCATGCCAGACACTGCCTGGATGGCCAAGATCTGGAAGCTGGATGGCTCAGACACCTAGGGTAGAACCAAACACAACTGACACCACCACCAACAACAACAAAGTTAATGAAATGATTGCTAATATTATACTGTCCTCGTAGGTTAGTGTCTAACCCAATTGTCATCAGACAGAATTCCTCCAGCTGCTGATGGGAACAGACACAGAGACCCACAGCCAAATATTAGGCAGAGCTCTGGAATCCTGGAGAAGAGGGTAGAGAAAGGATTGCAGAGGCCACAGAAGTCGAGGACACCAGGAGAACACAGGCCACAGAATCAACTAATCAGGGCTCATAGAGGCTCACAGAGACTGAAGCAAAAATCATGAAGCCAGCATGGGTCTGCTGCTGGGCCCTCTGCATATTGGCTGTGGTTGTTTAGCTTGGGGATTTTGTTGAGCTCCTAACAGGAAGAATGGGGGAGGGTACCTCTGACTCTTGCCTATGATGGGGCCCTTTTCCTTCTACTGTGTTGCTTCTTCCAGCCTTTATATGAGGGTTTGTGCCTCATATAAAGTATCTTGTTATGCTGCATTCTGCCGATATCACTGGGAGGACTGCTCTTTTCTGAAGGAAGACGGAGGAGCGGTTGTAGGGGAACTTGGAGAAGGGAGGGGGAAGAGAGGCTGACGTTGGAGTGCATTGTATGAAAGAAGAATAAAGGAAAAGGAAAAAAATTAAATGTAGCCGTAATGGAATCTGTTGAATTATGGGATTTTTCTTCAATAACACACTTCCAATACTTGATTTTAATGAAGTTCTAGGATCTTGGGTAAGAGATCTGGGAAAAAAATCACAAAATAACACTGTCTTTATAAAAATGGTTAAATTAAAGACTGATTACACCAAACATTTTGACATTTTTGAAGGTTGTAGAAGATAAAATTCTCATACCTTGCTTGTGGCAAATGTGTGTTTGTGTGTGTGTGTGTGTGTGTGTGTGTGTGTGTGTGTATGGTAAGTATATGTAGATTAATGAAGCTTTCAAAAATGCATATTTCTGCAGCACTTGAACAACTTGAGATTACTTACTGTGGTCAATTCAGTTTGATGCAGTCCCTAGCACATATTAGAAATCAACAGCAATTGTTGTTCCTTTCTCCTAGCCTTTCTTGACTAACATGGTTACCATGGTTACTCTGCTATGGGATTTGGTGCAGAATGAGCATCCATTTCCGTTTCTTGCCTGCATTCCTTATTACATATGATAGTTTTTCAGTGCCTTTTTGGATTCTTTTAAGCTTTTCCTTTCTTTGCTATTTAATATACGGTAGAAATTTCATTTTTGCCTAATTTATTTATAAGTAAATTATTTTTTATTTATATCAGTATGACTCGGAGAATGATTTTATACAAAGGCTTAACTTCTATTAAAATATATGTGTTGTTCAGTGCCAAACAGCCCTGAAAACAGTCATACAAGTAATATTATATGGACTCAACATGTTATATTTGGGTATATTAGTATATACAAATGCATATACAAATACACACAATAAGAGTTGATAAAAGTGGAAAGGTAGAAATGTTAGAATTAAAATACAATCTCAAAAATAAACAAAAATATATAACAAAAGTAAATAAGAGTGTGTGCATGTGTGTGTGCATGCATGCGAGAGTACTTACAAATAGGGAACACTCCATTCAAGGTGGCTCTGGGTTCCATTTGATACCTACTTAGAGTTTTCTATTAGTCTGAGCCTGAAGAAAGGAAGCAAAAATGGCTATATCCCCCAATATCTTTTTGAGGCCTTGAATAATAACAAAAAAATTGAACAAATAAAAATGTAGTATGTGACTTATAGTAGGCTTCTAGGAAATATGAATATCTCACCCAACTCTGCCTCCTTTACTCTATAAGTATGGGGCCTCTGACATTGACATGATAGCCTACCTACAGAAAGAATATATGACAGATAATAGCAAGCAAGAAATTGTCCATATGTCTATTATGTGTTTGCAGTCAGTTTCATGTCTGTCATGTCTAGGTATAGTGAGTTATGGACAATCTGAGGAAGATTGTCCACAGTTATTGCAAAGCTTCGATTTATATAAGTTTATCCAAGCAAGACTTCACCACTCCCTTCCTATTGTTTAACATGCTTTCTCATCCTAACTTCATCTTTATTCCAAGTGGTTAATTTTCCCTTATGCTTTGAGAAAAAAATAGCAGCAAAAATCAAGCTGCTTCCATGGGGTTGTCAATGCAGTTCTTTGTTGAAGTGGCGTTTGAGCTGATTACTGAGTAGCAAGATAAGGCCAGGAAGGAACGGGTGATTTTGTCAGTCTCCTTCAGTGTGTGGGCTGTGAACCAGAGGTCAAGCTCAGTGACTGAAGCCTGATGGACAGACAATATGCAGATCAATTGGAATAAGTTGGCAATGGTATGAGGTTTGGGCCTCGTGAGGGATTTATATTGTATCTTGAGTATGGAGGGCTAATGGATGACAAAGAAATAATCTGATTCTTGTCGTCAGAAGGTGACTGGCAGTGATACAGAGAATGGATCTGGGAGGAAAGGGAAAGGAGATCCTGCAGGGACAATCATAAGAATATTTGTAAAGTCACCGAGGACACAGGAGTATATATGAGGGTGATTCAGCACTGGGAGAGGAGACTGGGCAAAATGTCTGAACATGTGTCAGGTTGGATCTGCAGTGGCTATATGTGACATGTGAGGGATGGAAACATTGTGATAGTGATTTCTGACATCGTTTTTTTTTCCCCAATGTTTTTGATAGAATCTGGATGTTTGGATATTTATAGTATTCATGGTGAAAATTAATGATTCAATAAATAGTGCCTATTACTAAAGAAGATTCAGCTATGAATATTATCTTTTATGAAAGACAAATGGACTACTTGCAATACCCCAGTGGCAGTAGACAGAATAGTCTCATAAGGCTTAGAGGGGAAGATGGGAGAGAGCTAGGTAGGTGTGTGTGTGTGTGTGTGTGTGTGTGTGTGTGTGTGTGTGTACATAAGTAAGCCAGAGTGGCATGGGGAAGTCAGAACAATCTTGGGGAGTCACTTTCATTGTCTTGAAGTAGGGTTCATCTGTTTATTTCTTTCACTGTTCTGATGCATATGCAAGGTTCTGGCCAGTTCTCCTATCTCTGTTTCCAAGTTTACTGCAGGCATGCTGAGGTTACAGATGTGATCTACAGAATGTGACTTTCCATTTCTACAAGAGTTCTGGAGTTTGAACTTAGGTAGTCAGTGTTGTACAGCAAACCTTTCTGCCAGCTGAGCTCTCCTTGCCAGCCCCTGCACATGTTTTGTTTCATTTTGTTTTTTCAAGCAAAAACCTCTCATTAGTAAATGAAGACCTGGACTGTCAACTGGCAAATGAAAATGCTATCCTTGAGGCTATAGAACACTTTTACATGCTTTTACAAACTGAAAGTAAAACCCAAGTCCCCAGAATCTTAGTTTTGTGCTCCCCCCCCATGAGTTACTCTAGAGAAAAGGCAGGCATAGTTCATATATCCTTGATGATACAGTTTTCTGATCTGTAAAAAAGTTGGGATTGCTGTTATTCCCTTATAGGATAGTAGGAATTGCATCCCGCATGTGGAGTACTAGGCCTGTTAAAATACTGTTCTTTTCTGTAAAGGGGATCCCGAGGAAATTGGAAGGTGTATGTAGGGATCAACAAACAGTGCACTTTCCCAGAGCACAGACTTCTAAGCACACAGGGCTGGGTGCATGGGATAGGGAGTCTTGGTGACAAGAGGCAGTGAGCTGCTTTGGGGACTGACTTGGAAGTATGATTTTTATCCATTTTTCTTTTTTTCTTTTCCCTTTTTCTTTTCTTTTTGTTTTTTTATTTTACATCTTCTTTCTAGCTTATTTTTTAACATAGTTTTTATTGAATCTTTGTGATTTTCACATCATACATTCTAATCCCACTCATTTCCTAGTCCTTCCATATCTGCCCTCCACCCTTGTAATTACACTCACACAAAAGAAAATAAAAAATAAACAAAATAAATATTAGAAATGAAAAGGGGAAACAGGCCAACACCATCTTGCTGAGCCCTCTGGGCATTGATCTGCTCCTCCATCAGCAGCAGCCTTCTGTGTACTGTTCCGTTCTGCTCGTGTCTTTCATGCCTCTCCATCACATATTCATTTGCCATAGCAGCACTGGAAGTTGTGGTGTGTCACACAGTATTTTGCCCAAACAACATTACTTGGGAATGTTCGTTGGCATGAGTCATTAGCCTAGTTCAAGGCCTCTAGTTTCTACTATACCCAATGGTAAACCTTGTCTGAGACTCCACTCAGATATCCTGTTGTTGCCCTGTGTCTTATAGATCCCGCAGCTTTGGTTCTGCAGAACTCATGCACTCCAGCAGCTCATAGATGAGGAAAATGTTGGGGTGGGCCTATTCAAAGTCCTGGATCTAGGCCTGGGTAGTTAAGTTGGTCTGCCCAGCAGGCTACACCACCGGAGCTAGCTCTCCCTCTGGCCAGGTGAGAGCTGGGGCCATCTAGGGCCAGCTCAACCATACCACTCTAGCAAGAGGTAGGACCAGTTTTCCCAAACCCAAATCACTGCTGGCACCACCATGAACTGGACAATGGAGGGAAAAGGCAGGTCAGTTCTACCCTCTGACATCCACATGGCTTTCGGTGATAACATGAGCCACAGCATCCACATAGACCCCGGTTGCGGAAGGGCTATGGACCCAGACATGGTCTTCAACAGAATGTGTCCAGACATTACCATACCCTGAAGCCTCTCAGGGCAAGCTGTTCCTCAGCACTGTCTCTAGTTCTGCCTCTCTTCATAGCTCACAAAGTGCTCCGCATCTCTCCACCATATATTTGCTTGCTTCCTCCATGCACCCCCCACTCGGCCCCATGTCTCAGTGCATGCTTCCACAGTGCTTGCTTTCATTCTCTCTCGGCCTCCCCCCTCTCTCTTGTTAATTATGTGTGTTTCTGTTGTGAACATTCAGGTGTTTTCTTTTATATTTTAATATTCTGTTTAGATAAGCAAGTTATCTAAAACAATTTAGATAAACCAAATTAAAACAGTGCAGAACTGTGAGTGCAGTGATGGGGTGATGAGTATTTCCACGAATTCCTTGGCCTCACCTATCTTCTGACCTCTGTCTCTAGTGCTTTCCTCTAGCTTCAACACCTAGGAAACATGGAAGCTCACAACCATCTGTTACCCTAGTTCCCAAGGATCCAACACCCTCTTCTGGCCTATGTATCCCCATGATTGCCATTCTTGCATCTGGGAGACAAGGCAAGGGGATATTGAGTATAAGGCCAGACTGGGATACATAGTGAAACTTTTTTTGGTATGTTTTACTCAGTACAATATCTGACTAGATTTACATGTTTTCATGTGCATTTAGTATGCTGTAGTATATTGTTTTGTCTCAGGATAATTCCTTGGCTTTTCTGTGTTCCTACAGGACATCACTACTTGATCCCTCCATGTGATCTCTCTACCAAGGTATTGGGACTTCTACATAGAATCCACAGGCTCCCTGGGGTTCAGGATGCTGACCTGGCCTCTGGTGGGGTAAGGAGGCTTCCGTCAGAGATGTAGGCCAGGATATGGTGATTTTATCCACTTTTCTAATAGCACTTACATCATATCCGGTCACTTGTCTTTCTGGGGCTCTATTTCACTCAGAACCACTGTTGCTATGCAACAGCCTGCCTCTGAGCTCAGAGCATGATTCAGGGAAACTGGTACAAACACTGCATTCTTGGCATCCTGGACACCGGATATCAGAAAGTGGGTGGGAGGATGTGCAGGAAGCCTTATAAAGGATTCTATTTTGTATTGGTGGATGGCTTCCTAAAAGGGACCATATCTATAGGTGACACTATGTTGGAACAGAGTGGGAAAGTTGATAGTCAATAAATATAAGACAGCAATATCAAAAGAAACGTGTTTAATGCATATGTAACATTTTGGAAACAGGACTGGCCATACACTCACTCTCTATACTGTTTTGTGTATTATTTTAAGGACTATGATCTGTTTTCTTTCTCAAAAATTAGGGGCAGACTATTTAAGAAGAGCCAAAATAATTTTCTCTCAACAGGTCTCAGGTGAGCACTCAAATAATCCTGGGAGGGAACTGGAGGACTGACTTAACGATATGAGCCAGAATTTCTTAAAAATTCTGTAGAAATTCTTCTATATCCATCATGTTTGGAATCTCTAAGCCCAAAGATAAGAGGTTCAGCATCTATCCAATAGGAAAAAGAAACTGAACCTATGTGTGTATATGTGGTTATAGAATTTAAGACCCAGAAAATATAGCACATACAATGTCATGTTTCAGTTATAGTCAAACACACATATACATACACACAAGACAAATATGGACACAAACTATGTTTACATTATTAATTTTCTGTGGTTTGGGGGATTGATCCCAGGTCCTTATACATTCTAGGCAAGTGCTCTACCACTGTTGTATATGCCTAGCCCTGAAAAGTTAATTTACTTATTTTTCCCATGAAAAATATAGTTTGTACCTATTGCAAAAATAGTAACTGTATCTGTGTGACATTATCATGAACCCATACATTTATTCTGTAAATTCTTACTTTATATATTTTCCTGATTTATAATCGTTAAAGATAAGGTAATGGATGTTTATAAAACAAAAGATATGCATATGTATATGCAATAATTTATATACCTGTAAGACAGAAATGATCAATAAACAAAGTAGCATTTTTTTACACACACATATACATACATACATACATACATACATGCATACATACATATATACCATGTTTTGGTTGTGAGAACAGTTGGAATATACTTTGACTAAATTTCCAAATTATACTACATTTTTGAAGCTTTTTTGTTTTGTTTTTTTGCTTTTGGGGGGGGTTGTTTGTTTTGGATTTTTTTTTTTGAGACAGGGTCTCACTATTAACTATCCTGAAACTATGCAGATCAAGTTGGCCATGAACTCACAGAGATATGCCTGCTTCTGTCTTCTACATGCTGAGATTAATTGCATGTACCTCCATGCCTGGCTCAATTATACTGCATTATTAATTACAGTATAATAATGCTATGTCTAATATAGCTAGACTAATCTTGGATAGGTGCAGTTTTGTACTCTTTAATCAGTTTCTCCTTCTACCACCCCTGGTAATATTACCAGCCCTAGTTGATGAGAAGTTGGTCACTGCAATGACCACATTTATTTTTGTTTATTTTTATTATTTCCTTCCTTCCTTCCTTCCTTCCTTCCTTCCTTCCTTCCTTCCTTCCTTCCTTCCTTCCTTTTTTTTTTGTTTGTTTGTTTTCCAGACAGGGTTTCTCTGTGTAGCCCTGACTATTCTGCAACTCAATCTGTAGACCAGGCTAGCCTCAAACTCAGAAATCCGCCTGCCTCTGCCTCCCAAGTGCTGGGATTAAAAGCATGTGTCACCACGCCCGGCTTAATTTTTCTTTTTTAATTAAACCAAAACAGGAGAATGTTAGCATTCTGTCTAAACTCCATCCCACAGTTTCCTGGCAACAGCCAGGTAGGCCTGACCCACTATAAAAGGGGCTGCTTCCCCCCCCCTCTTGCCTCCCTCCCTTACTCTTGCTTTCTGCTTGCTTCTCTCTTGCCCTCTTGGGCTCTTCCCTTCCCCATTCCCTTTCCCCCTCTCTCCATGCTTATGGCCATGGCCAGCCTCTACTTCTCTACTCTCGCCCTCTCTCTGCCTTTCTCTACCTTTACTACCTTCTTAACTCCCCTCCCGTGCCCTGAATAAACTCTATTCCATAATATACCATCTTGTGGCTGGTCTCTCAGGGGTAAGGGATGCCTTGGCATGGGCCCGCTGAGACATCCCCTTCCCCATACCTCACCACACCCCCATAGAACATATTCTTATACCTCTTTATCTTTTTATAAACACATCACATAGTCCACAGAAAACAGAAGTTACACATTGTCTTTTCATATCTTGTTCTAATATCTACCACATTCATGTGTGTCTAACACAAACAGCAGAATTTCCTTTAAAGCCGAGTAATATTTCATTGCACACATACCATAATTTGTCCATTTGTCTGTCAACATACATTTAGGCCTTTTTCATGTCTTAGCTGTCACATTATTATTACATGTTATAAATACATGTTGCATTACATGACTTACTACATTAGAGCTATAATTAACATGAGGGTGCAGACATTTTTGTTATTTAGTGATGTCATATCTTTTGGATAGAGGAATTGTACTGCTAGTAATTCTGTACTTAATATGTATTGTTTACATACTGTCCAGATAAATCTACATTTCCATCAACACTGTGGAAGGGTTCTGTTTTCACCACATCCTTGCAAACCTTTATTACATATAATTCTTGACATTAGCTATAGAAGCAGATATGAGATGTTATTTGATTTTTATTTTTATTAGCATTTTCTTGGTTCTTAGTGATGATGCATATTTTTTTCACATGCTTGCCATCCATATCTATGTCCTTTTAAAAAAATATATCTCTTAAGGTTCTTTGCTTACGTATTATAGAATTAGGTGATTTTAAAACATGTCTCTTAAGGTTTTTTCTTATGTATTTTTAAATTAGATGATTTGGCTTTTGTTGCATATGTGTGTGTGTGTGTGTGTGTTCTAGCAAATGATATGCTGTATGCATTATCAGATATAGAATATACAAGTATATTCTATATAGATAGAATTTACAAGTACATTGTCTCATTTTAAAGGTACAGTTTTTAATTTTATTAGTTATCTTTGAATTTTCGTTGGTATACTCTTGCTTGGTTTTGCCAATGACTTTAGTGCCACCTCTGCCAATATTAAGGAACATCCTACATGTTCTTCTATGAGTTGTAAATTGTCAGGTATTAAGTTGATATCGTCTTTGTTGTTTTTTGTGTTTCTATTTTGTGATACTTTCTATATGCTAAACAAGCAATCTATCAGTGAAACATACCACCTAGCACTTCATCTTTAATCTATTTTACATTTTTGGGAGGGGGCATAGTGCAATTTAAGAATCCAAATTCTCAAAAAGAATTTCATTATTTTGTATGTAACTATCCAGTTTTCTCAGCAACAGTTAGTAAGGACACAATTTATTCTCAATTGTGTTCTTGGCAGGCTTGTCTAACATTATTAACCATCAGAAGAAGGCAGAACAAAGCTACTTTAAGGCTCTGTGTCACACTAGACAGACTTACATTCATCAAGAAATCAAATAACAAAAAGTGGTGTAAGGATATGGGGGAGTAGCAACTCTTAATCACTGTTGGTGGGAGTATAAACAGGAACAGCCACTGGGGTGGTTTGAATGAAAATGGCCCCCACAGGCTCTTATCTTTGAATAGTTGTTTCCCAGTTGTTGGACCTGATTGGGAAAGATTAGCTGAGCCCTGGTTGGAGGAGTGTATCACCAGGGGTAGGCTTGGGCTTTCAAAGGACTCAAATGTCATTCTCATTATGCTCTCCACTTCCTGTCTGAAGATCTAAAAGTGAGCTTTCAGCTAAAACTCCAGCACCATACCTCCTTGCTTGTATGTGTGCCTGCTGCTATGCTCCCATGCTATGATGGTCGTGGACCCCAATCCCTCTGGAACTGTAAGACCCAATAAAAGTTTCCTTCTATAAGTTGCTTTGGTCATGATGATTTATCACAACAACAGAAACGTTACTAATATAGAGCCATTATAAAAATCAGTGTCGGGGTTGCTCAAAAAGTTAGACATAGAAATACTGTATGTTTCAGTTATACCACTCCTTGACATATATTAAAAGAGTTTGACATCCTATGACAGAGATACATATTCAACCATGTTCCTAGATATTTATATAGCTAAGAAATGGAATCTGCCTTGATGTCCATCAAATAATGAACGGAAAAAGAAAATGTGGTGCATATATACAATGAAATTTTATTCAGTGGTTAAAAAGTGAATTGCAGGTAAATAGAGTTCAGAAAAAATTATACCGAGAGAGAAATCATGGGCCCCAAGAGATGTATGTTTTTTCTCATATATGCACCCTAATTTTAAATCTTTAGATTTGTGTGGTTAACTTAGAAGTCCTTTAGAAGCAAGGAAAGAAGAAAATGGCCATATTGTGGTGAGTATGATTTAAGGGGCAAGGGAAGGATGCCAGAATATAAATTATATGAGATTAGGGGAAGATAATGGGTGTGAAAAGGCTTAATCTGGTATGGGTGAAGGGAAGGAGATGTTGGGAGCATTAACCAACAAGATCAGTATATGAAAGTCATATGGAAACCTACTACTTTATAAGCTACCTCAAACAAAAGTTAACAAGATCAGTATATGAAAGTCATATGGAAACCTACTACTTTATAAGCTACCTCAAACAAAAGTTAAAAATAAGACGCGATAGAGATACTTCGGGACTGGATAATGCTGATTCTAAACAGCCCTGAATTATTAATAAAATCCAATTGCCAGGTGTAGAATACTTCCTTATGAGCTGTTGACTGGGAAGGCCACAGAGGTCTCTTTGCATTCCTCTTGATTGCCCACAGAATAGATGATAAAACCCCATTGCTGACATACTTTAGTTGCAAGACACAGAGAAAGCAAAGCTGGAAATGAATTTAAAGCATCTTTCCTGTTAGCTAGCCTTCATTATGTCAGGTGCTAGGGGAGAAAATAGATCAGCAGTCTAACCTACCTGTGAACCTTCAGAGCTACAGTACTAAGCTGCTAGGTAAAATGCACCCACTTGTGTAACAGTAGCACAACTGAAATGATTAGGTTTGAGGCGAGCTCAGCAGGAAGGATTTCAAACCGGAAACTGTAAATCTGATCAAAACCCCATGGTTGGGGATGTCATGGTTCCCAGTGAGGAACTTATTACAGTTGTTTGTTTAAATTGCCATGCTATCAAACTGCCTTCTAAACATCTATGCTTTTCCCCCTAGATAAATCCTACCTTCAGCCTTTATCAGAGAAGCTTCTCTTTTCAGTGCAGTGGGGGATACCAACAACCAGATTTCCGTAAATAGCATTAAGTTCATCCTCCCAGAATATGACATTTTAAGTTCTGTATTCATAGACTTACATTGTTCTCCTTCTCAGCTCAGCCCCATGAAGCCACTGATCTATGATTACAAATTATTTTTAATTTTTGTAGAATTCTATATAAATGGAAACACAGAGGCTGAATTTTTTTCAATGAGAAACTTATTTTATAAAAGCTTATACAATTATAATACTTTGGCTTTTATACATATGTACAATTTATTGTGAGTTTCCTCACATCCCATTATCCTGTATTATTCCTTTTTCTTTCCTTCTGAACTTCTTCCCAACTCGTCCTTCAGGGTTTGCAAGAAAAAGACACTCCATCCCACAGCAACCATTAACAGTAATGAGCTCCTCAGGAAGAGGTAGGGCTTTGTGTGGACTTTTCTCTACTCATGCCAAACTGCTGAAGGGTTCAGCCTCGTGCTGGTATCTATCTGTCAATGGCTGCTATGTATTCCTGATTGCGGTGGTTGTGCTATAACTGGATAACCATATTTCATAGCACCTTTCTCCATCTTCTGGACCTCACATTTCTTCTGCTTCTTCTGATGTTCCCTGGAGTTTTGAGTATATATCATATAGATGTCCCATTTAGGCATAAATGCTTATCAGTCACTTATTCTCAGTGTGACTTTTTAACTGACTTGGCTTCTTTTATTCAGCCTATGGAATTTTAGGTATACACACACACACACACACACACACACACACACACACACACACACACA
>NC_034613.1:114930188-114955338 GCF_900095145.1 Mus pahari
CACACACACACACACACACACACACATATATATATATATATATATATATATATATATATATATATATATATGTGTGTGTGTATTTATATGTATTTGTTTGTTATTTTTATGGCACCTTGTTTTCCAGTACGTGCATAAATAGTTGTCTCTCAGTGTCTGAGGGAAATTGAATCTAGAACTGTTGAAAATGATAAAATCTGTGGCTGCTCATATGTCTCATATGCATACAACATGTTAAAAATCCTCCTCTATTTTTAAAATCATCTCCAGATTACTTATAATGTCAAGTCTATGCTAATAATTGTTATATTATATTGCTTTGTGAATAGAGACAAGAAAAGCCAATACATGCTCAGAACAGATGGTATGTTTATAAAAATAGTTTGGATTCACAGTTTGTTGAATTCACAGATGTGGAACCTGGACATATGGAGTGTCAACTCTGCTACAATTTATTCTACCCATCCATCTGTTGAGGAAATTTTGCCTTATTTTCAATTTATGGTTCTTGTAAATAAAGCTGCTATGAACATTTGGCTTTATATCTTTCTGTGGACACATGCGTTCTTCCTGTGTGGTAAATACTTAGGAGTGCAAAAGCATGGTCACATGTAGATTTAAAATACAGACCTTAAAGAAATTGTTAACATGTTTTCCAAAGTGACTATAAATGTTGATTTTCCACTGACTGTGCGATAGTTTTATCTTCTGTCACCTGGCCCACCTTTGTTATGGTTATTTCTCTCCACTCTCTCTCAAGAGAGAACAGAGGAAATTTTTCTATCTTTTTATTTACATTTTCCTGATCATTAATCATGTATAGCATGTATTCATGTTTTTGTCTGGCATTTGTATATCTTCTTTTAAACATCATATTTTCAAAACTTTTACCCAGTTAGTTATTGGAGTGTTACTTCTCATTGACTTTCATCATGTTAAAACACTTAAGGTTTATTAGCTGTACAATTTGTTAACATAGAAGGTAATAGTACTTACTATAGGCACAAGAAGGTCAATAGATTTTGGGAAATTTATCATCTTGCAAAATTAAACTTTTTACACATAAAACAATTTTCTTTGGTAAAAATCTCTTACCTGTGGGTCTAAGTTTTAGACCATAGTTAGGAATTGTGCTTGTCTAGTAAAGTTGTGGTAGCAGGTTCTTCTCTAGGTCTGTGAGCTCCAAATGGGTGCCTAGGTTCCAGTACCAGGCATGATTTTCCTCCTGTTGAATACTCCTCAAGTCTAATTAGAGAACTGATGATTACCACCAAGGTATACATGCCACTACTGCACCTTTGGAAACATCTTGCCATGCTTATCGTCGGTGTTCATAGGCATCATAGTTGGGTAAGACTATTGATTACTTTTCTTGTTTGTCAGTTTGCATAGAACCTTCTGGTACTGTAAAAGCTAGTCCTCCAGGAGGAGGTTTTAAATCAAATCCAGCTTGGATCCTGAGTCTTATGTCTGAAGTATATGTTGTCTTCAACAATAGGGATTTACCTTCAGATTCTGGGAGGCAACTAAGGGCAGCATCACTAGCTTATATAGTCTGAGGAGATTTTACTCACCTGACCAAGAACTTGAAAGAACATTTTTTTTTGTCATTCTTGGAGGCAAGCAAGTGTCATAACTTCATTTAAATTCTCTCTCTCTCTCTCTCTCTCTCTCTCTCTCTCTCTCTCTCCCCCCCCCGTGTGTGTGTTTGTGTATGGGTGTGTGTGTTCTGTAGGGTGATGTTTTTGTGTTTTCTTTTGGACTTTCAGGTTTTACATTTATGTCTTTGATCCTTTTAGTTTAGTGCAAGGTGATAGATAGATATCTAATTTCATTCTTATGGACGTGGTGATTCAATTTTCCCATTTGTTGAATATGCTTTCTTTCATCCAGTGTGTGATTTTGGCACCTTTGTACAATATAAATGATTGGAGAAGTATGTAGTCATGTTTTAGTCTTTGGTTTTGTTCCATTGTTTTCCATGTCTGTTTTTGTGCCACTACCAATCTATTTTCATTACTAAGGCTCTGTAACATGTCTTGAATTCTGTAGTAGTCCCTACAGCATTGTTTTTGTTTTTTTGCGATTGTTTTGGCTATTGAGAGTCTTTTATGTTTCCATATACATTTTAGGATTTTTCCCCATTTCTTGTGATGATTAGAATTAGAATTTCATTAATTTTATAATTGCTTTTGTTCAAATGGTCATTTTCACAATATTAATTTCTACCAAATTACTTTGCAGTATATTTTGTTAAGATGAAGAAAAAAAGACATTTGTTGAACCCTGTCAGATTGTGGTGATTAATAAGTAAAACCATATATATTTTATTTGAAGCTAATTATCACTCTCTTTGTTATAAACTAAATTATATTTACTTAAGAAAAATAAAAAGGAAACTATTGTTTTTAAAGGGTAATCATTGGATTTTTATTGCTGTGATAAAACACTATGGCAAAAGCAACTTATGAAATAAAACATTTAATTGGGCTTATAGCTTTACAGTAGAGCCCATGGTGGCATAAAGGGGAGATATGGCATTGGGTCAGAGCATCAATCTTAAGCAAAGGCATGGCAACAGAAACAGTTGAGAGTTCACATCTTAAACATCAAGTAGAAGAGAGAGAGAGCACCAGAGGGTTTACCAGTTGATGATGTCACAGTAACAACATTGCAGGTAGGAGGAAGAGATCACACCATTCAGGAATGCTACTTGCTCTTAGAACAGTGCGCTCTGTCACTGGGAATGGTGGCCTTTTGAAACTCAAAACTCACCCCCAAGTGAAACACCTCCTTCTACATGGCCACATCCCCTAATCCTTCCCAAATAGTTCCACCAACTGGAGGCTAAATATTCAAATGTACAAGACTTATGGGAGGGTATCTCATTCCAATCACAAGGAGTAATATTTACTCAACAGTTGATAATCATGTTTCTGTTCATTAGACAACTTAGGTGCTAAGATAATGTTGATGCCCTGTGGTTAATTGTGTTCTCTTTTATGACTGATGGTGCTTTTCTGATGGATATCACACTTCTCCATGCTCTAGGCTTGGCTGGTAGGGATGCATATATGGTCTGATCTTCCACTGATGTTGTGAGGCAGATGGAGTCTGGAAATTTATCCAAAGACAACTAGAGTTAAGTGGCTTAAGACTGACACTCTGGCCCAAGGCCATATCTCCTCTTTATTATTCAGTTGGTGATGGCATTAGTCATGTTTCTGTGTATTATAAATCATTTCTTCAGTACTTAAAGAATGCATGCTTTTATGACATTGTAGATGATGTAAGGAGAGAACAGGTACCTTCAAATAAAAGGAAATATAAGAGCTGAGCGTGGTGGCGCATGCCTTTAATCCCAGCACTCGGGAGGCAGAGGCAGGTGGATTTCTGAGTTCGAGACCAGCCTGGTCTACAGAGTGAGTTCCAGGATAGCCAGGGCTACACAGAGAAACCCTGTCTCGAAAAAAAAAAAAAGGAAATATAAATGATGACTTACATTCCCTTCCACAGAAATCATTGAACTAAAATGGCTGAGCTCATACAAAAGTGCTCTTTTGTATCTGGTCCTTTCCAATGGGCATAATGTATACATAAGTTCTATTTGTGGTTCTGTAGTTACACAGGGTCATACTTGAGGATGTATATTATCTCATTGTGTATATATTTTAAAGTATACCTGTGCATTACAAAAATGTACATGTTTTGTCAAATTTTGGCTTATGAATAACAATACTGTGAACATTCTTGTACACATATTTTGGGTGACCATTTGTTTTTATCGTCTTAGTGATTACTATGGTGGACATACTGTTTGTCATGCAAGAGTTCTTGCTTGGCAATTACTGTGTCAGTATTCAAAATCAATGGGACTTTTAAGATGTGGGGCCCTGATGGAAATTTTTTAGTCAAAGAGACACGATTAAAGTAGCTGTTTCAGAACTCCTGAGTTCTTGAGAGAGTACATTGTTCTAAGAGCAAGTAGCATTTCTGAATGGTGTGATCTCTTCCTCCTACCTGCAATGTTGTCATTGTGGCATCATCAACTGATAAACGCTCACTAGGGACCAGACCCATTTTCCCTAACCTTGGACTTGAACATCCAGAATTTTGAGCAAAATACCCTTTTTCTGTTTATAAAGTTAGCCTGCCCGAGGTGTTTATTTCATTATAGTAACAAAGCACACTAATGTAGGAACAAAAACTAATTACTCTCTGTATCCAATCAGCTGAAGACCTGCCTGGAAGGAACCTGCTTCCACTTCAGATTCCTGCAGCACTTAATAATGGCCCTGAAGCATGAAGGCTGTAAGGCTGAGGGGGCATCTGACCCTCCAGGTGCTGACTAAAGGTGCCCTACTTCTACTTGAGTGCTTTGAAGATGTAAGGTAGGGTTTTGTTGTTGTTGTTGTTGTTGTTGTTGTTGTTGTTGTTTTGCATTATCCTTTTGAACTAGAGCTAAAATATTAATAATTTCTGGGTAATGACTTGTGGAGTATTTGACTTGCAACCACTCAATTGGTCTCCTTTGTTATGATTTCTGAAATGCAAATAGAATCCTGCCACTGGACAAATTCCAACATAGCTGAAATTTGGAGCCCCATGAGGAATCTGCTATTGATTGGAGGGGTAATATAGAAATCCTTTTCTACCCATAGTTTTTGTTTTCTAGAGTTCTAGTCACCCATGACCAACTGTAATCTGGAAGAAAAAAAAAACCAAGAAACTGAAACTCCTTGAGTTTCAAATCACTTGCTATTCTGAGGAACAAGATGGAATGTTATACTAACTTCCTTTGTCTTGCAGAATGTGAATCACCCCTATTCTGTTCATTAAGTAGTTAGCAACCAGGCAGTTTATTAGGTTGACTATGGAAATACTGTAACATTTAATAATGGCACCACAGCATAAAGGTAGTAAGGCAAAGGGGGCATCTGACCCTAAAACAGAACAGCAGATGAACTATAATATCATGTAGCAATATTGTAGAAAATAAAAGGGAAAGTCACATTATATTGATTCAGTACTATCTGTACATTCAGGGATTCCATCTACTGTGAGGAAGGAGGTCTTCTAACATATTATTCATAGATAAGAAAAGACACACAATAATTGTTATTGTTGTTGCTGTTGATGGTGGTGGTGATGGTGGTGGTTGGTGGTAGTGGGAGGGTGTGTGTGTGTGTGTGTGTGTGTGTGTGTGTAAAGGTGTTATGACAGTTTACAAAAAAATTAATCTAAACCACCATGGTTTCTTAATCAATTCCCATTTGGGGATAATTTAGTGGCACACATTTTCTCAAGGAGAGACCTTGGATCACAGTCAACTTTTATGTAATAAAGACTCAAAGGCTTTCACAGGGCCCCTTTGAGGGGCCACTGGCTAATAATTTTAAGCTGTCATTGTTGTGAGGAGACCTACAGAGGAGGTCAGATGAACAATGGAGTTTTAGTTCAAGTTCAGTCTCACAGTAGCACGATTGGGTCACCAACTGCAAGTGAGTGAAAATGCTCAGAAAATGAGAATCTCCTTCATTAGTTGCATTGCAAGAGGAACTTGCTGAAGAGTTTATAGAGTGAGAGGTATCATTGTAGGAAATGCCAAGGGCATCCATTAGAATGACCTTTATCTAAGAAAGAAGCACACCAAAAGAACTATTGCACTTCCCAGTGGAAATGCAGAGATTAGTGTCACTGCCAATGATGCCCTCTTCTGCAATGTTCCCTGAGCCTTTGAAGCAGGAGCTGTGATATAGATGTATGTTTTGAGATTTGGAGTCATACAACCTGTTGATCCACACATTTCTACAATGGCCTCTATTTGCTATAAAGAGTGACTTCTTTGATAAGGGGTAGAAGCTACATTTATCTGTGATAGAAGGATAAAATTTAGAATGTAGTAAGGGATTATGCTGATATAGTATAGTGCCAAAGGTAGATGTGATGGTTTGTATGTGCACAGCCCAGGGAGTGTCAGGACTAGAAGGTGTGGCCCTGTTGGAGTAGGTGTGTCACTGTGGATGTGGGTTATATGTTTCTCATCCTAGCTGCCTGGAAGTCAGTATTCTGCTAGCAGTCTTCAAATGAAGATGTAGAACTCTCAGCTCCTGTGCCTGCCTGGATGCTGCCATGCTCCTGCTTTGATAATAATAGTCTCTGAACCTGTAAGCAAGCCCCAATTAAATGTTCTCCTTTATAAGACTTTCCTTGGCCATGGTGCCTGTTCACAGCAGTAAATTGTAGTTCATATGAGTTGCAGCTGGGCAAAACTTTAACTGCCTCCCTCCCTTGGCAGCTTGCATAGTGTCTTCCAGAACCATGGAAGCTAAACTACAGCATACATGCCTTCTGGTCAAATCCAGCTTGAACCATCCAAGTTCTGTGTCTTAAATATGTGATGTCTTCAGCAATAGAGCCTAGCCTCAACCCTGAAATGCAATTTAAGGGCTACATCAGTAATCTATATTGTCATCTGGACTACCCTGACCAACTATTTGGAAGTAGGTTCGTTGTACCTGGTACTGGGTTGGTGTTAGTCTATGGTTCTTGTCGGGTACAGTATCAGCCCAAAGGGCTTAACTTCCTTTAAGATTTTGTGTGTGTGTGTGTGTGTGTGTGTGTGTGTGTGTGTGTGTATTCATTCATTCATTCATTCCTCGAGGAATATCAGTATAATTTCTTGAGGATTTGTCAAACAACCTTGGTGTTATTTGTAGTCTATATTTTAAGAGCACATTTTTATTTCACATTGTAGAGAAAAATAGGGACACTTCTTAGTTTCATATTATAAGAACACATTGGAACTTCATTCTGTAGGGAGGAAATCTATATATAGTCTGAAGGCAGCTGAACAATGTACGCTGGTAAAGACTTGTTAACCTTAAATTTAGATGCCATCCAAAAAGTGACTCGGGAGCAATGCAAGACTCAGTGACCTTGGTGTATGCAGATCCTAACCCACTACACAGACAGATGCTAAAGAAGCAAAGCAAAATCCTCCTTTCTACACAGGAGGGGCAATAATGCAAGAAAAGAGGAATGTCTGAGAAAAGGCCAACTGCCTGGCTGGGGGTACAAGACGAAGCTTTGGCATGGTTTATTGATTTATTTATTGCCATTGTTCCTGTTATCTTAAAACATGTTAAGGAAGGAAAGCGCTGGGAAGGCTTGGTTTTCTCTAACTTCCCAGGATGCCAGCTGTCTGAATTAAGGCACCATTTAAAGACCCAATTCCTGGCTTCTGTTTATGTGTCAGGCAGCAGAGAATAAAGCTTGGTTTCAATGCCAACATTTAGTGGCTTATCCTCTGTACTTTCTTCTACAGCTTTTATTCTTTCAGAAATTGCATGTCAGTCTTTGATTCATTGCCTTTAGTGAGTGGCATTTCATTCTCTTGCATGGGTCTATTCAAAACTTCCAGAACTATTTATTAAAGTAGCAATCCATACCCAATTATGTATGTTCAGCAATCCTGTCAAGATTTAATTTATTATAACTCAGGAAGTCAGGTATAGTCACCTATGAGCTTAAGCTTTGTCTCAGAAGGCTGAGACAAAAAAAAATGGCAAGTTTGAGGCCATCCTGAGATACATGGCAAGGTCCTATATCAAAATAACAGTTTATTGCATATTCCTGGGCCTATTTTTATGGGCTCTCTGTCTGATATAATTAATCAGTTCTTCTGTTCTTATGTGATCACTATACTGCGATAATCATTATAGCTTGGTAATATAGAGTTTCAACAGAATACTATTATTCAGAATACTAATACTGTTGCTATTATTCAACTTGCTCTTCTAGTTATGTACTTTGTAGTCAAATTACATATATCAAATTACATCAGTTTTATTAGATGTTTTCATGTTGTTCTCTAGAATGACTGTGCATTGGTCAGTGAATGGCATTAATCAGTTCCTCTTGCTCAAATCATCCATCTAAAGCAATGGTTCTCAACCTGTGAGCCACAACCCCTTTGTCAAAAATCTCCAAAAATATTTACATTGCAAGTCATAACTATCAAAATTATAGGTATAAAGTAACAACAAAAATAATTTTATGGTTGTGGTCACAACAACATGAGGAAACGTATTAAAGGGTCTCAGCATTAGGAAAGTTAAACACCGATCTAAAGGAAAAGTATTCCTGGTTAAAAACATAGGCAAAATCAGGCAAATAAAGATCAGATACTGGCAGTCTGTGCATATCTTCCTGAGGTGGAAAAGGAAATACTGACTTTACTCAGAGAGCTTCCTAGGGGTTCAAATGGAAACCTTGGCACGGTATCTTTTCACAAGGCCAATGCCTGCTTCCTTTCCATCCTAAGTGCTCTGATTTTTGATAGAGGAAAAAAATGTCTCTTCCCCTGGAGGCATCAGTATATTTGAGCGAGTACCAGGAAACAAGAAAGATGAACACACATTCTGCTATATTCCATAGGAATCTTAGTGCCACCTTTGGGCCGTTCAGTGACATAGATGTTGGATAGGAAACATCCTTACACATTTTTTGCTGAAGAAAGTCCTTATCCTTTTTTTCATGATCCCTGAGAATCCCCCAAGCCTGGAGATAAGAACATTTACATCCAGGTAGTGGTCCTGACAAGAGGTTGGTGGTGTTAATAGTTTGGTATACTTGATGATACAATGTTTCTTCTTTCCCTAATTTCAAGATTCCTTTCTGTGTTTGTAGAGCCTTCAAATTTGAAGATATCTTTCTTTTCCCAGAGTTTTGGGGATTCATTGTATTTCTGGTTGCCTCTTATATATGATTTAGGTTTAGATATTTTGCCAGATTTGATGGTTGATGGCAGCTTGGATAACATTCCACCCATGGATTATCTCTTCCTTTGTGCATAAAACGACTGCAGTTTTGTTTGCAGAATTTATTTATATCCATGTTCACCTTTAGTCTTTGTGTTTGTATTCTCTTACTTTATGTTCTGGTTACTTCTCTGACTTTCCTTGTGAATATGTGTTCTGTTATTTTCATTATTTTTGATATGGGTATATAATGCTTTAAAATCTTCAGAAACTTCTATAGTTACAGATACTCATATTTTCTTTTAATATCATCAGCATCACAATTGTTAAGTTTTCATCAAATTCTAGACTGGATCATGGTAAATGCCTGAATGCCCAGATCTCTTCATATTTGTCAATAAAATTCCAAACATTTATAGTAGAACAATTTGTTTTATATGCTGTGATATATTATATATTTTACTAGCTTATGTTAATTGGACACATTAATGTGTTTCATTGTCACTACAGTCTGCACAGTTAGGTCCATGATGTAAGAGCTTTAGATATAGCCAAAGTCCCTAAGTGTTTTGAATTAAACTTAAGAGAAAATATACTCTCTAATATCAGATAACACAGTTATGAATGTCTGTCTCTAAGATAACCTTGATTCTGTGTTCCTTAAGTTTTCTCAATACATACCACATTTTCCCACATGAATATTCTTTGATATAAGAAATATGTTAAGATTGTATATTTGTTATTATACAATTTTATATTTCTTCTTGCTCATTCTGTGAGTTTTCCTCTATAAATATTTTCAGTATGTGACTGGGTAATTTACATATGCACAACTAATATCTTCTTAGTAAATTTTAGCCTTAATTATTATTATGTATTTTAGTCTTTTAAAAAACCATTTGTTCTCAATTCCCTCCTCTTAGCAAGAATGCCACGATTATAACCTCTTGATTTGTTTTATGGGCAACTGGTCATTACATTTGCTTTATTTTTTTATACGAGAACTGGAAAGATGGCTTAGTGATTGAAAGCACTTGCTACTACTTCTCCTGAGGCTTGGAATTTGGATCCCAGCAATGACTGTTGGAGACCCCTGCTATTAAGGTAACAGTCCCCTGTGTCTGGGTGGCTCTCCAAGCTTGAAACAAAATGGATGACTCCCTTTCTCAGCAGAACTTCCCTTGCCCTGCCTAACCTTATCTGCAGAGTATCCCTGAACACAGGCGGCTAGCCTTTCTGAAAAAGTGACCTTGTGCAGAACTCTCTGCAAGCCTGCAAACTCAGCACACAAGTCCTGCTCTGGCTTCCTGCCTGCATGCTAATTAGGTACTATGCTCTGATCAATTATCCCTTTCCACTCATACCCCTAAAAGCCCCTATATACCCTATATAGTTGTCTCACTGCAGTGGTCTCTGGAAATCCTTCCATCATACTCACAGCCCTCCAAACTCTGCTCATCACTCTGTTCCCTTTGTCCTTGAGGACCCGAGGCCAATGACCCTTGAGGAGGAGAAGAGAACCCCAAACCACAATGGGATGCTAACAACCACCTGTAACTCCAGCTCTAGTTAATCCAATACCTGGCCTCCATGGGCACCTGCACATGGATGGTACACATACAAATACATAAGTAAAAAATACATAAACTAACAGGAATTATACATGTTTGTTATTTATTTAATTAATTTTTTGGCTTTTTGAGGCAGCATCACATGCAACCTAGGCAGACCTCAAGCTCTCTATAATAGGTGAGGATGGTCTTGAATTTCTGGCCCCCCTGCCTTCACATCCAGAGTACTGGGATTACAATTGTGAGCCACAATGCTAGGTTAATGTTGTGGTAACTCAGAGCCTTCTGGTTTCCTGTCTTGGGGACATTGTTTCACAGAGTAACTTTCTTTCATGACTATTCAGTCATAGCTTACAAAATATGTCAAAAGATTCCTGCCCTGAGAGGAGTCTGTTCCTCACAGTCCCTAAGAGGACTGGTGCATTGAGTCACAGTTCACACAGAGAAGTAGCAGGCTGAGTCAGGAAGGGGCAGGAAGGAAACGTGGCAAGAGCTTTTATTCTGTTGGCCATACAAAGTGGCAGGGGCAACAACAGGACAAACAAGTTCTGAATTTAGTACTCTGGAGAATTTCAGCAGGCTCTAGAGTCCAGGGACATCCCCAAATTGTGTGGTACCAAGGCCTGCTATATGTAAGTTCTATGGAAGGAGTGTAAGTGTTCCATAGAGGAGCTGTGTAGTGAGGATGAGAATGGTTCTCTGTGCTGGTCCATTTGGATAGGAGTGATGTAATATTGAGTTGTTTACTCAGGTTGAGGAATTCTGACACAGTCCCTCTCCAGTCCTTGAGACTGCAGATGCCAGAGCATCATGCATACAAAGGATAAGAAGAGAGGAATATAATATGGCCCTCTATTCCTCAGTCCCATTTGGAAAACCTCATGGCTGGTGGCCCAGGTTAGGTGGTTCATCCAAAACTCACCTCAAGCATTCATATTGGTCCCTATTTCTGGAAAGACCATCAGACTTTCCTATCTGGGGAAAATCTCTCTTCCTTTTTTCTCGCTGAGCACTCAAAAGCTATTTAGTCTCAGCCATCTCCAGACTCATGTTTTCTATAAGCTTGACAGGTTTCAGAGTACACAAGCAACATTATCTTCAGGCACTATCTATTTGGCATCAAGCCTTAAATTTCCCCTAGAGCAAGAGGAAGACTCCTCAAGTCTAGCTCCATGCTAGAAATGTGGATGGTTAATTAACAGGAAGGTGGTGTTTAAGCTCCCCAGCCACTGGCATTCCTGATGTATTTACTCCAGCCATTTAAAGTGCCCAGGTTCATCTCTCGGCGTTTCAGGAAACCTACTGAGCAACTTCCTTGTGTCCAGTTGTGTGCTTAGCAGCAAGCATGCATTGTTTAGGTGACAGCTCACAATGATGTCTTAGGCTGTATCTGTCTGAAGAGCGTTCATAGTTCAGAAAACAAAGGCTTCATCACACGGAACCCTAAGACATAATAAATGGCTGCTGTTTGTAGAGAACAAATGGGTATCCAAAATATGTGCATATGATGAACTTTCCTTTTTTCTGTGATTTGTTATTAACAAAAATATAGATTTTCTTCAGCTGAAGTCTTGGTAAAGCTTTCTTATACTTTTGGTTATAATATGTATATGATATTATCATTTCATCAGTTCTTTCTTAGAGGAATTTCCATGAAAAAAATCCATTCGATAAGACTTTCTATTCATTCTCTGATTTTTAGATCTCATTTCCAGTCCTACTCTATGTGACTAAGAGTCTGCAAGTCATTTGTTTCAAGAAATGAAGAGTAACTTCAGCAGCCCAGCATGCTGCCTGTGATAGTTGCTCAGTGAGAATGCAAGAGGGGAAAAGCAACTTTCTTGTCTGTAGGAAGTGTTTCTTCAAAGACAGTGTTCAGGGACACTGGCTTCTGCAACAGGGACAACCTTAGACATGCATAGACAGTTATTTTCAATTTACAACAGAGATAGGTTTGCACTGTAGTCCTTGACATACGTGGCTTTTCTTTTTCTTTTTTTTAATTAGATATTTTCTTTATTTACATTTTAAATTCATAGTTTCCCCTCCAAAAATCCCCTATCCCCTCCTCTCTCCCACTGCTCCCCAACCCACCCACTCCTGCTTCCTGGCTCTGGCATTCCCCTATACTGGGGCATGAAAACTTCACAGGACCAAGGGCCTCTCCTCCCACTCATGACTGACTAGGCCATCCTCTGCTACATATACAGCTAGAGATATGAGTCCCACCATGTGTTTTCATTGGTTGGTGGTTTAGTCCCAGGGAGCTCTGGGGATACTGGTTAGTTCATATTGTTGTTCCTCCTATGGGGCTGCAAACCCCTTCAGCTCCTTGGATACTTTCTCTAGCTCCTTCAGTGGGGACCCTGTGCTCCATCTCATGGATGGCTGTAAGCATCCACTTCTGTATTTGTCAGGCACTGGCAGAACCTCTCAGGAGACAACTATATCAGGCTCCTGTCAGCAAGCGCTTGTTGGCATCCACAACAGTGTCTGGGTTTTGTGGAATGATACTATGTAAATTTGGTTTTGTCTATGGTAATTAAGAGTTTTGCTGGGTATAGTAGCCTGGGCTGGCATTTGTGTTCTCTTAGGGTCTGTATGACATCTGTCCAGGATCTTCTGGTTTTCATAGTCTCTCTTGAGAAGTCTGGTGTAATTCTAATAGGTCTGCCTTTATATGTTACTTGACTTTTTTCCCTTACTGATTTTAATATTATTTCTTTGTTTAGAGCATTTGCTGTTTTGATTATTATGTGATGGGAGGAATTTCTTTTCTGGTCTAAACTATTTGGGGTTCTGTAGGCTTCTTGTATGTTCATGGGCTTCTCTTTTTTTAGGTTAAGGAAGTTTTCTTCTATAATTTTGTTGAAGATATTTACTGGCCCTTTTAGTTGAAAATCTTCGTTCTCATCTATACCTATTGTCCTTAGGTTTTGTCTTCTCATTGTGTCCAGTATTTCCTGGGTGTTTTGAATTAGGATCTTTTCGCATTTTGCATTTTCTTTGATTGTCATGTCAATGTTTCCTATGGAATCTTCTGCACCTGCAATTCTTTTTCCATTTCTTGTATTCTGTTGGTGATTCTTACATCTATGGCTCCTGATTTCTTTCCTAGGTTTTCTATCTCCAGAGTTGTCTCCCTTTGTGATTTCTTTATTGTTTCTATTTCCATTTTTAGATCCTGGATGGCTTTGATCAATTCCATCACCTGTTTGGTTGTTTTCTTGTAATTCTTTAAGGGATTTTTGTGCTTCCNTTTTAAGGGCTTCTACCTGTTTACCTGTGTTCTCCTGTATTTCTTAAAGGGAGTTATTAATGTCCTTCTTAAAATCCTCTACCACATCATATGATTTTAAATCCTAATCTTGTTTTTCTGGTGTGTTGAGATACCCAGGACTTGCTGTGGTGGGAGTACTGGGTTCTGATGATGCCAAGTAGTCCTGGTTTCTGTTGGTAAGATTCTTTCATTTGCCTTTGACCATCTGGTAATCTCTGATGTTAGATGGTCTTGCTGTCTCTGTCTGGAGCTTGTTCCTCTGAGTCTGTAAGCCTGTGTAAGCACTCCTGAGAGACCAGCTCTCCCCTGGCATGACCAGTGCACAGGGGGCTGCAGAACACCACCACCTCCTGGCTGCAGATGTTGGACCATAGGATCCTGTCCCAGTTGCTCTGCTGGTTCTGTGACCTGTGTGCTCCTGAATGGAGCTGCCTTAGAGAGACAGGAGAGAAAATGGAAATTTCACCTGAGTCCCGGGGTCAGACACTTTCTGGAGGCAAGCTCTCCATTCCTGTGTGACTTTTCTAATACAGTGTTAATGCCTGGATAATTTTGACTATAATTCATTAGTAGAAAACCCATGTCCCAGAATTTCTAAGCCAGTTTATCCAACATCCTGATGTATTGCTATTTTATCTTATTTTTTGTACTGACTTAGAGCTCATCAATAGTGCAGAAAAGTATTTTAAGGATTTCCTCAAAGGCTCAAAATTGCAAACCAATACCATAGTAATAGGGAATCAATGAGACACAGAAAGAATAGAACTTTGGCATGTTTTAATTAAGGTTCAACTCATGGCTGGTAAGATAACTGCCTATAAAGGGACTTGCTGCCAAGCCTGACCACCAGAGCTCAATCCTAGGAATGATGGAAGGACAGAACTGACTCCTACATGTACACACACACACACACACACACAGAGAGAGAGAGAGAGAGAGAGAGAGAGAGAGAGAGATTTTAGATTTATTTATTTTGCTTTTTATATATAAGTTTTTTGTCTGCATTTATGTATGTATAATACATGTGTGCCTAGTGCCTGCAGAAGTCAAAAGAGGAACCTGGAGGTGCATGTGTGAGTCCTCAAGTGAGGACTGGGAATTGATCCCCGATGCTCTGCAAGAGTAACAAGGAGTCTTAACAGCCAAGCCATATCTCCAGTCCCCCAAGTAAATAAATGCATGAAAGGAAAAATATTTTTTTTAAATGGCCCAAGTTTTCAGGCAGACAGAACAAGTGTTGCATCATAGGATTTTGAAGGGAGAGGAAGTGGGATGTACATTCTTATTCTCGTTCTAAACTCTCCCATTGGGTAAGCCATTCCTGCTATTGAGAAGGAGTGAATGTTTACTGAGGCCATATATATGTCAGTGAGAGATGCTCACAAGGGAGAATATAGAGATAACGGAGGATAAAAATTCCTCAGGATAAGCCAATGTATACTTAAAGACTAGGTTTCTATCTAGCAGTTGATTATACTCTTGTAGGCCTATATTCCTCCCTTAAAATAACTATGAAATTTCTTAAGTGACAAATTATATTGTTCCTGGATCGGCCTGGGGATTTTTTTTTTTTTTTGCCATAAGTGGCTAACTTCATAGTGTTGTTTATATTTTATATTGAGAAGCCTAGGCTGACTCCATGACAGGATTCAAATTGGCAGTTAAGGAGACTAGACCTAAATCTCTGTTTCAAGAACTGGGCAGTTCCAGGCAAGTCCAGGCCTCAGAAGCTGCCCCTCCACGCCACCTGGCCTGAGGCAAGGACAATGGATCTCAGCAGTGTCCAGACTTCCTCAGCTACTTCCTCAGTAACAGTTCCAGGACCTCCCCAGCAAGTATCCAGCCCCTACACCTCAGTAATGGAATGTCCATAGGGATAGACCCAACAGATTACATAGAGGATAACTACCCCAGAATTCCCTAATGTGCTTTAAATCAGGCCTGCAGGCTCACTTGCTTGTCTCTCTATCTTGATGATGGAGGACGGCAGCATGCTGGACCTTTGTAGAATAAAACACACTGTTTGTTTACATACTATTTGAGTCTGGGGTATCATTCTTCGGGGAATCATGGACCCTTATAATATGTTCTTTTTCAGAGGGTTAGGAAAATGCCAAATGCCCTTGGATGAAGTCGAGAGACTGTTTACTGATAAGGTCTTACTTTTATAGCTAACAAAATTCCTTACAAGGGCATGCTTTATTCCCATCATCTGAGCTGTGTTCTGCTGATTGCCTGTGTTGGTCTGGTTTCTCTAATGAATATACTGTTTCAAGTGGTCTGAAGAGTGAAGTGTTTTGTTTTCAGGTACAAGCAAGAGAACAGAAAGCTTTGTGGAAGCAATTTCAGTTTGTAGAACATCCTCTGCTTTTTGGTTGCCATAGAAACCTGTCATCTTTACCGCGACACTAGCGCCTTTGTAATGGAGATCTGAGGTGATCTGGTGAGAAAAACAAGGCCCACATCCAGGAACAGACTAGTTTATGCTCTAAGCAGTCTTTTTCAAATCCTCTGCATCCCGACAAACTTTCTTCACTGAGTATGCTCTATCAGGTAACCTAAAGAGTGAAGGTAATTTAAGGGATTGAAGGTACACCAAAAGCAAGGACCATTTTGAGGCATTTTCAGTTTGTAGAACAGCCTGTTCTTCATGGTTGCCATAGAAACCTAATTGCTGTCTAGGCAACTAATGGCCAGAATGACATTTGTTTTTAAAGGATGCCTTGCTATGTAGCCATGGCTGGCTTAGTATTTTCTATGTAGCACAAGTCAGCCTTATCTTACTGATTCGTGCCCCTAAGTGCTGGTATTATAGACTTAAACTACAATCCCAAACTTGAAAGAATGACTATTTAATGGAGAATGTCCTGATCTGGTGAGATTGTTGAATGGCTTTTTGGATATTAGCAGACTTGAAGGATGTTATAGCTAGGCATCTCCTTCATACTCAACTGCTGGTAAAAGCAAAAACTCGAATGGCAGGACTCTAATTATTAGCCAGAGGAATGGGACCTGAATCATATTTGTGACCCTAAAGGAGACAAGACATTCTGAATTGTCTAGATAGTTATTAATTGATAGCTGGATAATGTGGTTCTAGTAACCCTACTACTGTCTAGCAGGAGGCTTTATATACCAAGCTCTATACGATGAGTCAAACCAAGTGGTGAGAGGGAACCTGAAGAAGACACCTACAGTAAATAGACAGGGCCCCAAGTGGAGGAACAGAGTTACCAACTGTACTGGCTAGTTTTGTGTCAACTTGGCACAGCTGGAGTTATCACAGAGAAAGGAGCTTCAGTTGGGGAAATGCCTCCATGAGATACAGCTGTGGGCATTTCCTCAATTAGTGATCAATGGGGGAGGGCCCCTTGTGGGTGGGACCATCTCTGGGCTGGTAGTCTTGGGTTCTATAAGAGAGCAGGCTGAGCAAGCCAGGGGAAGCAAGCCATTAAAGAACATCCCTCCATGGCCTCTGCATCAGCTCCTGCTTTCTGACCTGCTTGAGTTCCAGTCCTACATCCTTTGGTGATCAACAGCAGTATGGAAATGTAAGCCAAATAAACCCTTTCCTCCCCAACTTGCTTCTTGGTCATGATGTTTGTGCAGGAATAGAAACCCTGACTAAGACACCAACCACCATCAAAATTTCTGACCCAGAATTGTTCCTGTCTAAAAGAAATGCAGGGACAAAATGGAGCAGAGACTGAAGGAAAGGTGGTCCAGTGACCATCCCAACTTGGGATCCATCTCATGGGGTGGAGGTGGGGGCACCAAAGCCTGACACTATTACTGATGCAGTGTTATGCTTACAGACAGGAGCCTGCCATGGGTGTCCTTTGAGAGCCCCTACAAGTAGCTGACTAAGGCAGATGCAGATACTTACACCCAACCATTGGAATGAAGTTGGGGACCCCTGTAGTTGAATTAGGGAAAGTCTAAAAGAAGCTGAGAAGGAGGGTGACCCCATAGGAAGACCAACAGAGTCAACTAACCTGAACCCCTGGGAGCTCCCAGGAACTAAGCCACCAATCAAAGAGCATACACAGGCTCATCTGACTGCCCCCTGCTCCTGGCACATATGTAGCAGAGAACTATGTTGTCTGGCCTCAGTGGGAGAGGATGCACTTAATCCTATAGAGAATTGAGGTCCCAGGGAAGGGGGAGACCTAGGGAGGGAGAGTGCCCTGCCAGAGGCAAAGGGGAAGGAGAATGGGATGAAGAGTAGTAGGAATGGCAACATATGGAATGTAAATAGATAAAATAATTTTTTTAAAAAGAGTCAAACCAAATGGAAATGTTGAACATCTAGAAGGGAAAATGCTCTCAGGAAAGCTGTCTGTTTTGGAGACTTTAGAAATACTGTGAAGTCTACCTATAAATGTCGATTAGCACAGTGGTCTGACTATTATAAACTTTTGTCAGTTCTGGTCTACAATGGCCCCTTGGACTATTGCCAACTCTTATCCCTTAAGTCAGATTTATTTACCCTGTAATAAACTCTGTCTAACGTCTACACTAAGTGTTATAACTCCTCTGAGATGTTTCCTCAGAAATCACAAAGACTGAGGAAACAAAAGGACACAAGCATCAAATTCTGGTTTGCAGAGCAAGATCTTGTCTGCATTTGTTTATCCTCAGTGAAATCGTGTGATGGGAGGTGAATCTCCATGGAGGGTGGAGAGACAGGAACAGGGAGCTCTGATTGGTATTTATTCATTCTTGCCCTGGGCCTAGGTGTCGGCATGTTTCATGAGGAAGAGAAAGAAAGGACACTCTTAGCCCCAGGAGTGTACTGTGCTGTTCCTTGGTGTCCTGTAGGCAGCTTGTAGGTACAGACAGAGCATTACGGGAGCATAAGACAGGAGATGGCTTTCCTTAGCCCAGCTTTTTCCTCTGTAAAATGGTCATTGAAGTTTTTGCCCAGAGGTTTGCTGGCATCTTCAGTGATCACACAAGTATAAGCCTGAAGCTTTCCTTCTGGTTACCATTGAATTATAAATGCTTGGATGACTTCTAATTGCTTTCATGTTATGTTGAGTGTTGCTGGATGTAGAAAAGAAAATAAAAAGGCCCTGGTGAAAAGCCTATTCAGTTTACCCTTTGATTGTTATGATCAGGAAATCATTGTTTCAGTGATATTGGTCACTAACCAATGCCTAGCATGATACCTGGGAAATATGTACTTCTTAAAATGTACTCATTTCATGGCACCCAAACTCCCTCTCTCCCCTCCCCTCCCCTCCCCTCCCCTCCCCTCCCCTCCCCTCCCCTCCCCTCCCCTCCCCTCCCCTCCCCTCCCCTCCCCTCCCCTCCTTTCCCTTCCTCTCATCCTTCTCCTCCTCCTCCTCCTTCTTCTCCTCCTCCTCTCCTCCTCCTCCTCCTCCTCCTCCTCCTTCTCCGTCTCTGTCTCTGTCTCTCTGTCTCTCTCTGTCTCTCTCTGTCTCTCTCTCTGTGTGTGTGTGTGTGTGTGTGTGTGTGTGTGTGTGTGTACCTTTTTCATGTGGATAAGTTATATCTTACTGTGGTGGTTTCAATGGGAAATGTCCATTATACATTGTAGTTTCTGGCATTTGAACATTTGATCCCCAGTTGTTTAAGAGGTACAGCCTTGCTGGAGAAAGCGTATCAGTGGAGTCTGCTTTGTGTTTTAAATAGGCCTCACCTCTTAGTAGTTTGCTCTCTTTGCAATGTGCCTGTAATTGAGGATGTTAAGTCTCAGTTTCCTGATGTTCTGCCATCGTGGACTCTCATCACTGAGGATAAGCTGAAATAAATTCCTTAAGTGGCCTGTGGTTATGGTGTTCTATTACAACACAGAAAGGTAACTCATATACTTATTATGTGGCCAAAACTAGCATTATAGTTGTGAACTTCACAAAAATAACCTGACGTTACAGAGGCTTCTTTTATTGTCTCATCAGAGAATAAGTTCAGCAGGTGATATTTCTTCCATTGGCAACAGAATGTAGTAGACCTTTGACCTGTACATATCTGGGTCCTCAATTCTATTTTATTAACCTGTTTTTATGCTAGTAGCCTGGTGTCTTTTAATACTGTAGTTCTGTAGTATAATCTGAAATCAGATAATATGATGCCTCTCACACTTTTTAAGTTGTTCTGGATCATTTTGACTATTTTGAATCTTTTGTGTTTCCATATGAAATTTAAGATTATTATTTTCAATTTCAGTAAAGAAATGCTTTGGAATTTTGATGGGATTCTATTAACACTTAGAGTTGATTTTAGTTGTATGGCCATTTTCACAATATTAATTTTTCTAACTCCTGTTACTTTTTGTTCAAATTCTTCCTTCAGTATTGTAAGAGTTTTCATTGTACACATTGTCACTTCCTTGGTTTCCTCATTTGCTTCATGTTATTGTGATGAAACACTGACTAAATGCAACTTTGGGGCATAGAGGTGCTATTTGACTTACAGGTTACAGTCCCTTACTGAGGGAAACCAAGGTAGGAAATAGGATGGCAGGGATTGATGAAGGAGATCAGGGCTGTTTTCTAGCTTGCTTCAGGATCTTTCTTAGCTTTCTTATACAGCCTAGGGACACCTGTATACTGCTCACAGAAGGCTGGGCCCTCCTACATTAGTATTCAAGAAAATCTCCCATACACACACCCACAGTCCAATTAATGGAAGCAATTCTCAATTGAGGTTCCTTTTCCCCATGTGCGTCAAAGTTGAAAACTGAGATTAGCTATCACATTTGTTAGCTTTATTCCAAGGTATTGTGGGAGCTATCATGAATCAAACTGTTGCCTTCCTATTTTTCTCAGTATGTTTGTCATTTGTTTAAAGGATGGCTACTGACTTTTGTGTGTTAGTTTTGCATACTGCTACTTAGACAAAAGGGTTTATCAACTACAGTTGATTTCTAGTGGAGTGTTCAGATGTCTTTTATGTACAGAATCATACAATCAGCAAATAAGCATGCTTTGATTTCACTTCTTTCGTTCCTATGTTTAGACCTTTGATCTCCTTCTGTTATTTTCTTGCTCTAGTTAAGACTTCAAGCATTAAACTGAATAGGCGTGGAGAAAGTGGTCTTACCTTGTTTCTGGTTTCAGTGAAAATTCTTTCTTTCTTTCTTTCTTTCTTTCTTTCTTTCTTTCTTTCTTTCTTTCTTTCTATCTTTCTTTCTTTTGCTTAATTTAGTCTGATATTGGCTATTGGCTTGCTGTCTGTTGCCTTTATTATGTTGACATATGTTCCCCAAATCCCTACATTTTGCAGAACATTTAGCTTGATCTATTATTTCCTCACTATGTCCACATTCCTCCTTTTTGAAATAGCAATATATATTCTGTTCTATTATATGTTGGAAATATATATACATTCTGATTTTATGGGGAGTGACAATTAAGAGATTGCCTTGAACTTTGAACTTTTAAACAGTGTTGAAGCTGAAAGACTATGGGAACTTTTTAATCTGAACTAAATGAATTTTGCGTTATGCTATGGTTACAAACCAATGAGGGGCCAGGGCATGAAATGTGGTGGATTGAATGAGAATGGCCCTCATATGCTTCTATGTTTGAATACATGGTTCCCAGTTGTTGAACATGTGTCACAAGTTAAACTTTGAAGTTTTAGAGGATTCACACCATTCCCATTAGTTTTCTCTGCCTCCTACTTGCAGGTGAAGATGTGAATTCTCAATTGTTCTTGATGCCATGACTTTGTTCTGACATCCTGGATTCTAATGCTCTGAAACCATAAGCCAAATTAAATACTTTTTTTGTATTAAAATATTCATTTTTAAGGAAATATAATTGTATCATTTCCCCTTCCCTCTCCTCCCTCTCAAATTCATGGCCTCTTTCCTTAGATTGGTTATTTTTCTTAATTTCTCTTATTGATTATTGTTACATATACAAACACATAATTGTGTATATATATGTATATTTATGTTTATATATATTTGTGTGTGTATGAATAAATATATAAATACAACCTGCTAAGTCCACTTAGTATTGCTTATCTGTGTATGTTTATAGAGCTGACAACTTAGCATTGAACAACAAATTAAGGAGGTCATTTCTAGGGGAAACTAATTTTTCTATAAGCAACCATTAATTACCTGAAACTCATCAGGTAGGGTGAGATCCTATGGTGGTTTGAATGAGAATGCCCTAAATAGGTTCATGTATTTGAATACTTAGTCCTCAGCTGGTGCAACTGTTTGGAAAGGCTTAAGAGGTATGGCCTTGTTGGAGGAGGTTTCAAAAGACTCATGCTATTCTTCGTTTCTATCTTTCTGCCTCATGGTTGTATCTCAGGATATGAGCTCTTGGCTACTGCTCCAGCATCATACCTTGCCTCCCTGCGATAAACATGGTTGTACAACTATTCTGTGGTAGGATATAAAATCTTTTGTGGATATACCCAATAGAGATATAACTAGTGTCTTGGTTAAAATTACAAGTGGTGATGCATTATAATGAAAACATCTCTTATATTCTAAGAAATTGGATTTTTTGCTGGACCTCACAGACAAAGTTAGTAATGCACATTGAAGTCATTTAAGACTTAAGAATGATATCTTCAATCCTTCCCTCAAAGACTGAGCTACCAATCAAAGAGCATACACGGGCTGGACTGAGGCCCCAGACACATAGGGCTACCTTGTATGGCTGCAGTGGGAGAGGATGTGTCTAACCAGGCAGAGACTTGATGGTGCCAGGGTGAGGAGATACCCAGAGGGCCTACCCTCTCAGGGGAGAAGGGGAGGGGATGTGTGTTGGGGGAACAGCATTTGAGATGGAATAAATAAATAAGAATGATATCATGCAGGGTGTGGTGGCGCACACCTTTAGTCCCAGCACTCGAGAGGCAGAGGCAGGTGGATTTCTGAGTTTGAGGCCAGCCTGGTCTACAAAGTGAGTTCCAGGACAGCCAGGGCTACACAGAGAAAGCCAGTCTCGAAAAACAAAAACAAAAACAAAACAAAACAAACAAACAAAAAGAATGATGTCATGCTGTGTATTCAGCCTGTTTGTTTAGTCTGCATGAAAATGTAACAGTCAACCTTATCACAGATCTCCCAAGCAATCAGCTTCTATAAACTATGATAATATATAGCTTTAGTCTTAAGACCAAAGAGTATATATGTGTATCTGTGTGTTTGTTATGGTAACCATTTGCTGAAAACTGCAAATAGGTCTAAAGTGACCTTCTAAACTACGTATTTGCTATAAACATTAAAAGCAACATACAGTTATTGTTTAATAGCATTTTTGTTTCCTATCGGGGTCAGTGGAATCAATGACTTAATTTCTTGTAAAACTCTGTTAAGGATTTCTGTAAAGAATCCCTTATTTCCCTTCCCATGTAATGCTTTTTGTACTGCTCAATAAAACAGAGCCAGAGCCCTTTGTTAGACACACAGATACAGACACAGACAATACAAGGCAGAATTTATGCAGTCACAGATTTAGACACATAAAACAAACTGATTACAGATAGCCAAAACCCATAAGCTACAGAGTGATAGAGGATGTAGGAAAAGAATTAGATAATCCAAATTGGGCAGGGTTTTGATTAAACTACTCCAAGGGGAAGTCTTTTATTTCTTCTCTTTAATGTGATACTGATACATATTGGTAACTTTGAGCTTGTCACTAATACATTTAACTGATGCATTTTGGTGTCTCATGTGAGGAATCTCTAATGTGTTAATGTATGCACCTCCACATCATGGTTGCTATAGAAACCTGGTACCATGGCAACTGTGATATCTCCTTAATGGAGAAGAATGATCTGGTGAGAAGAGCACTTCTTCCTAGGGCACTGGACAGGTGTTAACTGTTTTTAAAACCTGTTGAAATTACTATTATTGATAATGATAAATGTTAATGATATTTACTTTCTTATTATAAGTAAGTACTCCCTCTGATGTTCATTTTCCCGTAAATAAGCTAACATGTAGGAAATGGAATAATTTGCTTCCCTAATTGACAGCTGTTAGATCTCCCATGCTTTTCTGGTTGCTTTAAACAAAGGACAGTCATTCAAATAGCTAATTGCCTACCCTCATCCTAGCAACAGGCATTTAGAATGCTCCACAGATGACTTGAGAACACTATACAGTGGCACATCAGATTGCCTGTGTTCCTGAAGGCACAGACAAAGCCAGGGCTGTATCCCCTAAGTGGCCTGCAGCAAAAGCTGTCAAAGCTGCAGTTGGCCTCCTTCCTGCCCTGGCCTATGGCTGCAGTAAAACACCCTCAAAATGGTGGCTCCTATCAAAATTCCATTGGGATACTGTCCTACCTCAGAGTTGTGTGGTCCTGAGCCTCTGTGTCTCAGGATGCCCTCCCATCAGAGCAGGAACACACGGGCTTCTTAAAATACTTAGTACAAGACATTTTGCTATCACAAGCCTTGATAAACTCTAGATGACCCTGCAACCATTTCTATCCAGGCCAAAGAAACAGCACTTTCCCTGGTGGCCTAGCAGAGGGACTGGCATGTCTGATGATAAAGAGACAAGGCTGTGATTGGCACTAATACAAAGTCCCGTTTGTATGCAAGATGTAATATGACTGGTACAGGCACATATCTTTATGTGTATCTAGGATGTTCTGTGATTGTCTTGAATACCTTTCCCTAACATCTTTTTCTGTGTCATGTAAGGAGCTGGATGGAAAGACATGTTCAGGCTTGGTGAGTCGGGTGGGAGATATATTTGTCCTGGCATGCCTTTCTGTCTGTTGAAATATGGTATCTAATAAATGACCTCTCTCAAGTAGTCTTTTCTGTACCTGTAGCATCACTAGTGTCACTGGACTAAATAAGGGAAACTCCTTTCACGTCGGAACACGCAATTCAGAGTAACCCAAAATCATGTTCCCACTTCATGGTCACACAGAGTGGCTGGAGAATAAACTGTGTCTTATGTATTCCCTTAAGGAATGCTAAGAAGCATTAGAGACTGAAGAAGGGCAGTGACAGTTGAGCAGCAGTGTTAGCTTCAGCAACAGCTGAGTGGTAGGCAAGCCAAGCTGCTGAAATGAAAAGTCAGCTGTTTACTTGACAGACCCAGCCATGGGAGGAGTATGGGAATTGGCAGGAGTAGAGAGGACAGAAAGCCAAAGACTGGAAAGCCCATCAGCAGCAATTGCACACCTTGATTATTAGAATAATTTGATAGATATGCCACACCTTTAGGCCCAGTGCTGTCAGACACCTCAGGCTGTCGAGCTGTAAAACTGCTTTCTGTCAAGGGCTAGGAAAGTCGGAGTTGTAAGCAATACACATGAATCTGTGAAGCCAGCTGCTAGTCGGGTCTGAGAAATCCCAATTTCCTAGGCACATAGAAAAGTGGTATTGATATCACTTAACAGAGCTGAGTTCTGCTCCCCTCCCCTTAGCCAACATAAGATTGATTATCCTAATAAACCTAAGAGATAAGAAGTGGGAAGCCTTCCAACCCAAAGTAATTAAAAAGGACAAGGAGGGGCACTTCATACTCATCAAAGGTAAAATCTACCAAGAGGAACTCTCAATTCTGAATATTT
>NC_034613.1:114955349-114992097 GCF_900095145.1 Mus pahari
AAACCTAATTTGGTTAATTGGTATATACCAGAGGTTCTGAATTAATTGTATAGTTTAGAAATGTTCTAATTTTCTTTTCAGAAAAGGTACTAAAGAACCAAGCAACATAACTATTTGAATCCTAATTAATGTATGATGAGCATAACTGTTTTTCTTTGTATCAATATTTTATAATTAAAAAAATTAAAAGATCAAGCTTAAAAAAAAAAAAAAGAAGTGGGAAGCCTGTATGAGAACTGTAACACTAGATGGTGTCACCTGTTACTGTCACTCAAGCCTGTCTGTCACTATCATTTACTCATAACAGGTAGGAATTTTTTTTAAAAAAAGTTACCAAAAGACCAGCACTTCAAGAACTTCATGATCTTCTATCTGGGTAAAGTGAAAGGACTGATTTGTGACATTGATTCTATATATGTCCCAGATGGGTGTTGAAATACACAGTTGATGAGAAGGTCTTCTTGGCCACTTGAAGTTTTTGTATTCATTCTTCAGTGGCCACTTTTTATACAATGTTTTATAAATAAATGTTTTTCAAAAGTCATGATTGTATGGTATTAGTAAAAATGTCAAAAATGTCTTTTCTTTTCTTTCTTATTTATGGAATTCTGTTCAAAGTCAAACTGTGTTGGGAGCACAGAGGTCCTTGTACTCACAGATAAGATAGGAATGCCAGTAATGTTAAACATGCAGGGTTGTCTCTTCAACAGAAGCCATGTATGGCCTATTTTCTACCCAGAAGGCTGGGAATAGAAGTTGCTAGTATCCTACAGGACTCTGCCACTATCTGTAGGGCCAAACCATACCTAGTTCTCCCAAGCTACCAGTAGCAGGACTGAAAGTGGCTAATAATCTACATGACTCTGCAATATCTGTCAAAGGCTACCCCAGGCTCCCACAAGCAGGACTAGGAATAGCTAATAGTCTAGACATATATTTCAAGAGTTCAAGAGCTGGATCATCATGGGAAACTTCTAAGATTGACATTGGGGGAAAAAACATTGTCAAACCACTTACAAAATGATTGCACTTTTTTTTTTATTGCTGTCAACTGTGTAGGAGAATTTCATCCTCAATAAACTTGCCAATGCTCATTTACATTCAGCCTTTTAGAGTTTTGGATGTAATCCTAGAATGTAATAATATATCATCGCAGGTTCTCTTTTCAACATTTCTTTAGTGATTAATAGTGTACAATTTTTTCATGAGGTTATTTCATATATTTGTATCTCTTGCAGAGTTTGTATTTAAATATTTTTCATAATTTACTTTGGGAAATTGCATTTTTATTGAGTTTGGTACAATATTCTACAATATTCTATACTCTACAGATCCTCTAATAACTGGATGATGTTCAAACATTTTATCCTAGTTGCAAATATGCCTTTCAACTCGTTCAACTGTCTTTCAAAGAGTCAAAGAGTTCACTTTTGAGGAAATTCTTAGTTTGCTTACACATATACTTTTGTTTTGGTGACTTGTAAAATATTTACATAGCCCAACATGAATAGGATTTGTTCCTTGATTTTCTGCTACATATTTTATAGCATTGAGGTTTTTTGTTTTAAAAACACAAACTGTCTTAAAGTGTGTGTGTGTGTGTGTGTGTGTGTGTGTGTGTGTGTGCAAGTGTGTACATTGATGTCTGTGAATGGAGGCTAGAGAAACTTTGTTCTCTGCCTTAGTCTCTATCACTAAGCCTACAACCAGGCTATTAGTAGCCAGCAGGTACCAGTGACCCCTCTGTCTTTCTCCATAGCACTGGAATTACTGTTCTGTGTATAACAAAGCTGACTTTTTTTTTTACACAAATGTTGAGATGGCTGTAATCCAATGAGCCAGTCTCTTAAGTCATATTTTGAGGTATATGTTAAGATCTATGATGCATATTCTGATGAATTCTGTTTGTGAAATAATATATCAATTTCAGTTTACATTTTTGCATATGAGCATCCAGTTGCTATAACATCATTTCCTGAAAAGACTACCCTGTCCATCCTCCACTGAATTCTCTTTGTATATTTTTCAAAAATTGGTGGTCAAATGTGTATGGTCTGTTTGTTTTTGAATCCTTTATTTTTTGCCTTTGATCTCCTTCTTTACTTTGATGCCAGTATTAATCTTGGAGTAGTTTGTGTTTATAAGAATTCCTGAAATCAGATTGTTTTTTCTTTGACTTGACTTTTTTTCGATGTTATTTCATATAATAGGCATTTGTATTTCCATTACCATAAGGAGTTAGACAATTAGCCCAAATTGTTGATTTATTTTATTTTATTTTTTTAAAGAAAATGCATGTTAGTAATTTTGGGGCAGTCACATTATATCCATAGAATAGCTGGAGGAAACAGTCTAATAATGCTTTATTGAAACTCATAGATATGCTGTCTCCTATTTAGATGTGGTAGAGCTCTGTAAAAGATATTTTCTAAAAGATTTTAAAAAATACATATGCTTTCAAAATTGAATGTATTGATTTTATCTTCTTCTTTCCTCTTTTTTTTCTTTTTAACCCTTCAGCAGGTTGTCTCTATAAATTTCTGGGAATCTTTGAGTGGAAAGAGAAAAAGAGAAAAGGGAGGGAGAAGAGACAGAGGCAAGGGAGGGGGAAATAACCTGTGGGTTTTATGTATGCATTAATATATGTATTACTGAGGCTTCCAGTAGTGTTTGCTGTGTAAGTCGATACAGGGACACATAAGGTTAATTACTGTGCATCATGTCAGCGTACATGGATTCCTGTCTCATACTGAAAACAAATCAGGGTGGTGACTTGTTTTTTTCCATCTCTTCTTGCTAGCATAGTTACCATGGTAACACAGTGACTGCTGTGTGATTTGGTGCAGATAACACTAGAGCTTCCATTTTAGGGCTCTTACCTGAATCACTTATTACTAAAACATCTGTCATTTCCTACAGTGCTAACCCTTCTAGAATAATTAGTGCAAAAATTTCCCTTTTTTCTTATTTAAAACATATTTATTAGTACATTTATCAGTATGACTCAGGCTCCCATTTTTTGTTAGAATTATTCGGTTATTATATATTTTGATGCACCAGTTGTTTCAGAATTGGCAGAAAGCCCTTCAAGATGACCTTAGTGTTTACTTGACATTTTCTTAGGAATAATTGAGACTGCACCTTGCTGTCTGAGCAGGACCTTTACCCCAAGTGAGAGCGTCCATCTGAGAGCCTAGATGTGAGGATCTGAAGAACAATTTCATCAAAGTAAAATTTGATGAGATCAATGAATGTGTTAGGCTTTCTTACAAAACAGACGTAAGGGGTTACATTCACAGCAAAATCCAATCCAATGGGGAATGGTGACCTCTTGGAAACCGCATTATGGAACCTTACTTTTAATCAGCCTTTTATTTATCTTAAATACCCTAGTATCTTGTAAGATCATTTGCAACTAGAAGAGGGATTATCCCTAGAATCCTAGATCAGGGTCTCCAGATCCTCCCTAAGGAATGACAATAGCTACATTACCATTACTAAGGGCCAGGCTAGCAATGTATTGTTCTTCTCTGGTTGCCATGACTACAGAGACAAAGTCGAAGATGGCATCTTTTTATGACCAGAGAGAGAGAGAGAAAAAAATCATCATGAGAAAACTCACTCCTCTCAGGCTGCCTTCCATCCCTTCCCATTCAACCCATCTCCGGACATGGACACAGCTACCAATATCTCACTTTCCCCCTATTCTTTCTTCATTACTTTCCATCTGCACCGCCCTGCAGAATACCTCCCTACATGCTACTGCCATGGAAGGCTGGAGCTACCTGATACTTCATCCCATGGATGTGCTGAAATGAGTTTACACTCATTAAAGGTATTTTTGAACAGTACTAAAATTATTCTGTTTGTAGAGCTATAAGTTAGGTCATAATTGAGGTATTTTTCTCCTTGTATGATATACAAGCACAATGTGTGTGCTTTATTTCTGTATTTCAATTAATGTTTTAACCACAAAATAATGAATTTCATTGATATACTGATGTATCATTGTACCTTGCTCGACTGTTTACGTACTACTCTCCCCCTCTCCCCCCCACCTCTTACTGGTTCTTCTCTTTCCTTCTCTTGCTTTCAAGTCATACATAGTTAAAACCAGGCAGTTTTTTCCAATAATGGGGTCCATTGGTGCCATCTTGTGGCGGAATCTTGAACTACATTATGAGCATCATTGAGTGGAACTGTAGGGATGGGGGAGTGGATTCAAACTCATCCTACTGAGATTTCTAAAATTCTGGGTAGAAAAGGGAAGAGTTCCAGTATAAACAGCTACTGCCAAGAGTCTAAAAATGAAATACACCATGATATTATGCAGAAATGAAACTTCTATATGGAAGCAGCCAAAAGATAATTTTTATTTAAGTCTCTAGATTGCTACAAACTATGCAAACAAAAATCTATCTTTGTGACTTATTGTAGTTGATTTTCTAATTCTGTAATTTATAGTCATTAGATGAGATTCTGCTATAAATTACTCTATTCATTAGTAATAGACAAGTGTGTTAGCCTAGAAAAGATAACATGAGTGCTAAATTCTTTTTCAACATTTTCAATTTTTCAAACAATGAATTTCTATTCCCAAGTCCCCCAATGAAGCTAAATTGGTGTATTACTTTGTTAATTATCTTTATTAGTTGTTGCTATTTCTATATTGGATGTTTTAATCTATTTCACTCAGTAGATATTCAAAATGTTCTTTTTTTGTGATGTGGGGATTTATTTATCTTAGCTTCTGTTCTTTTTGAGGACTTATTGTAGTTTAGTTTATTTTAGGCTTAATTGACACATTCTTTATCCAAATAGTATGATCAACCACTTCCACGGGGTTTCAGTGTGTAGCCCTGACTGTCCTGGAACTCACTCTGTAGACCAAGCTGGCTTCAAACTGCCTTCTTCTGCCTCCCAAGTGCTGGGATTAAAGGCATGCGCCACCACTGCCCAGCCAATCAACCACTTCTTAAGAGCTGATTTCCTTTTGTGGAAAATGTTTTGCTCAAACTAGAAATTAGAGTTGCTTACTTCTACTCCATTGGTAGCTTATCCACCCACCCACCCTTGTACTACATGGATCCAAATGTGAATTAGGTTTTAAAGGGTGTGATGGTTAGTTTTACTTGTCATTTGACAGAATCTGAAATCACCCAGGAGTGTCAGGGAGGGGGTGTCTAGATTAGGTTAGCCTACAGTCATATCTGTTGGGGGTTATTTTGATTATTTGGAACCTCAAACTATTGTTGATAGCATCATTCTCTGAGCTATGAATCCTGGATTATATAAGAGTGGAGAAATGGAAATGAATCCTTACATACAGGTATGAATTCATTGTTCTCTGCCCTTGGCTATGGATTGTTCTCTGCCCTTAGCTATGGATGTGATGTGATTAGCTGCTTCAAGTTCCAGCTGCCTTGACTTCCCCACAGTGGTGCATTATAACTTGGAATTGAGAGCCAAATAAACACTTTATCCCTTAAATTCCTTTGGTCAGGATATTTTTATTACAACGTTAGGAAATTAAACTAAGACAGAGTTGTACGTGATTAATTCCTATATAGAGAGGGTCCTCCATCTTATACTGGTAGCATTGATTGGTTATTGCTTTAGCCTTCTGACTTTAAAATATGCACAAATGTAATACCACTTTTCTCTTTAATGGGTGAAAATTATATATATATATTATATATATATATATATATATATAATATATATATTATTGATAACATTTCTATAGATATGACCCCACTGGTGCAATACTGGCATGACTATTCTAGGAGTAACTAACGACTTTCTGATTAGACCTAAAGCCTACTCCATAGCACAGACTATGTACTCAATGTAAACCTGGCTAAAAGACTATGGCTTCAGGTCAAAGGCCCTAGGAGGAAATTTAATACTGATATTTTGTTAAATGAATGTGTAGTTAAATTGCCTTCTATATGCTTGTGTTTATACCCACAGATTGGTGAAGCTCTCAGGCTTTATCAGAGAAGCATATTTATCAGTGAGTGACAGTGAAAGCAGATATTTCATAACTTGCCAGAGTGCTAAGATCAAAGGAGTGCTAAGCCCTAAATGGGACATCTGTATCACGTACTCAAAGACCCAGGAAATATGACCAAAGAAGGGAATCAAAAGACTTTAAGAGCTGAAGGATGGGGAGTCGGACTCTAAACAGCTGTCATCTGGATATGGACTTAAGGAACACAAAGCTGCTGTGGACACAGGCAGAAGACCTGAATATGGAAACAGAAGACATCCAAGTAGGAGGGGTGCTAGTTTGGAAGAACCAGCTCAGTAAGGATGGGAAGGACAAAAGAAGGTAAGTGGAAGATATGATCTCAGTACATTGTTGACAATCAAGTAACTGTGAAAAAATAAACCTGAGTAAAAGTCTGAAGCTGGAGAGACAACTCGGCATTTAAGAACCAAACCAGCTCAGTCAGTCAACAGGGTCTTGAGGAAGGGAATGAGGATTCAAGAAAGAAAAGTAAATTAGACAGCATTATAGTATGACCCCAGCTAATACTGCAGCTGAAGTACATTTAATTTCTCCCAGTCTGCTTTTATATCATTCTAGGGCCATATGAAGAATATGGTCAGTCCTAAAGCATAAACAAAGTAGTCAATGAATAAGCAAGGCATAAGCAAGGTCCCGTGGTCACTGAATTCAGGGACTTATCAAGATGTCCAAGATACAAAGAACACATTCCTCAGCTGTATTTTTTTTGAGCTTACTTCCTTGTCCTGGCCCAATGTTAAATATTCTTGCCAGATTCCTAGAAGCAGCTCCAAGAGCTCTCCACAGGTTTCCAGCACTCACATGGTGTTTCATAGCCATCAATAACTTCACATCCAAAGGATCCTATACCCTCCTTTGACCTTTGTAGAAACCAGACAGACATGTGGTACACTTATACACATACAGGCAAAGCTCTCATACACATAAAATAAAATTATGTAAAAATATATAAGAGGAAAATTCAAAGCCTTATTTTTCATTAATTGCTGGCTAATCAGTCACAAATAAATGTTTTGTTAACTGAAAAAAATCAAGGGTAAAATAAAAAAGAAAACTTAAAAATCCAAACTAGTAACTTTTATCTCATTACTTAAACTGATTTATTTATATGTTAGTATTTCATATAAATGCATACAGAGCTATAAAATTGATAGTTTTAAAGAAAACACCATTTTTTTATTGCATCTTCTTCATTCTCTCCTGTGAAATATTTATCCAGGGTGAGATGACTACTCACAAAAGCCCCCTCCCATATCTCAATAATGAAGGACAGAAAGGAAGATAGAGTTCACTGCAAACGTGAGATGATTCAAAATTTATTTTATGCCATCTGGCAACTATTGAATGTCAAGACAAGTAGATGCTACAGACAATGAATGTTCATTATGACTACATGCACAGAGAACATAATATCAAGAAGAAGGCATGATACTATTAAATTAATGATTACTATGGTTGCTGATTATTTGTGTCTGAAATTAACTACACTTCTCATTATTTCTAAAGTAACAGGTGTCATTTGTAAATTTTGTAACCAAAGTGAAAACTCATGTAGACATTGCTCTGTATGAAGTATTACAGAATTGTAAAAACTGCAGTATCTTTAAATTTTCAATTAATATGCAAAGAATCACATATACACTTTAAACTTATTCAAAGGGTTTTTTTTGTAATTATAGAAACCCCTTTCCTGTCTGGTAATCATTATTAACAAGAATTTTGGGTGTTTGTTCTTAATAAATGTCATTGCAGTTTTATCTCAAAAGTACAAATCATCATGTGAAATGTGGATTATTTTTTGTATGTTTAATCTATTTAGAGGGATAAAGAAGAACAAATAAGCATTAACATTTGGCATGTGACTTGGACATGTGCCTCCATTAGAAGTAATAGAATGTGCTTCTTCTCATGTATATTTTCTATTAGAACAACCGAAACACACCTTCCTCCATGCATATTTTCAATTAGAGGACTAAAATGAGCCTTCTTGCATGCATATATTCTATTAGAGCCATTGCAATGCACATATTCATTTTCTTATTTTCTAGGCTTTAATGAGCAAGAGCATATTCTGTGGATGTTCCCAGGGCCCTGGACCAAATGTGACTCTGCTTTTGTACTGAATCCTGGGGGAGACTATGGAGTTCGAGTGCTGGACAGTTTCACTGTCTCTCACCTTGCCTCCCCTCTGGAGTCATTGCTGGATTAATTGGGTAGGTAAACAGAGGGACTAATGCCAATTAAATAGCCTTTATGTTTGGAGAATTCAGTGGGAAACTCGTTTTACTTAATGTACTTCAATGAAACACAGCAAAGCAGGTATATACTCTGACTGCTAGCAATGTGGGTTATCTAGGGGATGTAACTGCTTATCCCTTGGGAATCTTTAACATCCCTGGCTGATGGTGCACCTCTTGGACTGTCATGTAGATAGAAAAACTAGTTCTAAACTACCTGCTTCCTATTCTCCCTAGCTTTAAGATCTAACCCTAGCTATCTCTGTCTTGCTTTTCTATATGACGGTCTGAGGACACTTGGTCTTATCTTTTTAATTTCCAAATCAGGGATTCTCTTGTTGTAGACAAAAGTGAGGAATACATGAAAGGAATAAACTTGTAAAATATACCTTTATTATTCATGAAGAAGCATTAACATTATTAACTTAGACATACTAGTAGACAAAAATGAATCATATCTTTAAGAAAAAGAATGATACAATAAGATAATGATGTTTTTATAAACTATTCTCTTAACCACTACTATGGACATCATATTATAGAAGTTAATGCATACCAATAAATATTAATTCACATGATATAAAATGACACTTCATTTGGGAAGGAAAATGAAAGTTGTTAAGACTTATGATTTCCTTAGTTCTTGACGCTCTTGTAACTGTTAAATCTGTAACAACAACACACATGGAGTGGCTACTGGTATCTGATTTTAAATAGAAGTCAACTGAGGTGCAGGGAGGGTAAATCTGGTGAATGGATAAAACTTAGGTTTGAACATGGGCTCTGTGGCTCCTAAGTAAATATAACTCTTCAACATGGTTACTTCTGATCTTTACATAATGCTTGCAGACTTACAGCTCATAGAAAAAACAAAGGAAACCACCATAAATATGCCTTAAAATGATTGAAATGTAATCCTTCACTGTAGTAGTAATTGAATGTCTCAGACACAGGTATTAACTGTCCTGTTCACTTTGATTCTCTGAGAAGAATCCCTCTTTGTTTCTCCCGGGGCACTTATGGCAGTCATAAATTGTTTATCTTTCTTCTTTGCAGGGACATCATTCTAATCTATGTCCCTGCCATCCACTGTTCTAGCTGTATGTTTCTGTGTCAGTGGTATTTAATCTTACAGGGACACAAGGCATACTGAACTTAAGTCCCACCATATTGACCTCATCCTAGAATGATCACATCTACTAACATTGTAACTCATAGCGAGACTACATTGTACTTAGAAGTGGGACGTCAACATGTCTTTCAAGAACATACAACTAAAAACCAGTAGCTTCATTTATTCCAGTTAACAGGAAATTAATGTAAAGTAATGACTATTGATATGGGCTGAAATTGAAGGAAAATTCTATTGTTTGTGCAAGATCTTTCCTTATCCTGACAGCCTTTGTAAGTTTCGAGAATACTCCCTGTTCCTGGGAATTACAGATATAATTCAGTAGTTAAGAACCCTTGCTGCCCTTGCAGAGGACCATATTTTGGTTCCCAGCACTTACACGGCAGCTCACAGCTATTTGTAACACCAGATCCAGGGAATGTAACACCCTCCTCTGACCTGTATATGTGCCAGGCACATGTGTGGTGCACTTACATACCTGAAGGCAAACACTCATATACGTAAAATGAAACATTTTTTAAAGAATATTTCCCATTCTAAATGGCAATGCCTTTTATGATGTTGGATTTGAGAATGCTTGTTTCCCACATTGACTATTTTATATAATTCCCAGCACAGTAGATGTTTACTCTACTTATAAGCAACACAGAAGAGTAAATATGTAATATTACACTATAACAGACCTATCAGAGACTCTTCTAATGAGTATACTCGTATAATGTTCTACATGAGTTTTCTCATTAGTTTCTGTATTTCTGTAGAAATACATGCATGTATATGCATAAACTAAACATTAACTTTTGTAACCTACAGTGGTTTTCTTTAATAACATACCTCCAAGTCCATTGACTGCAAGCACCAGTTCATGCCATAGGGGTAGTAAGGTTACAAATGACCAATCAGGAGAAAAATGACATTGTAATGGCTAAAATTTGTTATGTGGAAAGTACTTTTTAAAGATTCATTTTCGTTTTGTTTTTTTTAGGCACTGGCGTCTTCCCTACATGTATTTGTGTGTTCCATGTGTATGCAGTGCCTAGCGAGCCCGAAGAGTAGCCAGCTCCTCTGGAACTGCTGTGACACAGTGTTTTGAGGCCACCACTGGAAGCTGAGAATTGAACCCAGGTACTCTGGAAGAACAGGTAGAAGTTCTTAACCACTAAACCATCTCTCCAGCACATTGAAAAGTACTTCATAAATAAAAGGTGTCCAGTCATTTAGTTCTTATTGTGTTGCACAAAGCAGAGGATGTGGCGAATCTTCATTTATGAATGAAAAACTGAGACAGAGAAAGTGTGTCTTTGTTCAAGGATGCCCAGTCAGGGAGTGAAACAGCTTGGATTAGTATCCAATATCTTATGCTTCTGAGCCTGGGAAGCTGTCAAAGATCTGCTGTTGAAGAAGCAGGGATCTTTTGGGGATCCGTTTCCTCCTACTGGGTTGCCTTTTCCAGCCTTGATATGAGGACTTGTGCCTCGTCTGATTGTAACTCACTATGCCATTTTGGTTGATATCCCTGGGATGCCTGCTCTTTTCTGAAGGGAAGCAGGGGAGGAATAGATTTGAGGAAGAGGAGAGGTGAGGGAAGAGACTGGGAGGAGTGGAGAGAGGGGAGGCTTGAGTAGGGATGTAATGGACAAGGAAATAATTAATGTAATTCTAAGTAATTCTAAGAGTAAATAAAAAGAAAAAAGTAAATAGGCTGTAAGACATGCCTATTTTGAAAAGTCTTTAGAGATAAAATGTAGTATGCTAATATATTTGTATAAATCAGGTGAACTTAGTGATTTAAAGAGTGACTGGCTTCCTTTGAGAAGATGTTCTTTACATTCCTATGGACAGAGACCAATTGCAATAGGATAAAGTTAAAGAGTCGGGGCTAAAAAAAATGAAAACAGAGAATGTGGAAGCATCTCTTTGACATCTTTGAAGAAGGAAGAGAGTTAAGAATAGAAGGGAAAGAAAGAAGGAAGAAGAGGAGAAATAGCAAGGAAAAAATAGCTGATAAAGGAATGAAAAATTAGTGTCCAAAGAAATGCTGGGAACAAGCAAAGCTTTGTCTTCTAGGGAGGCAGCAGAGGGCTGGAGTTATGGTCTGGGTACTTCTGCATTTATACCTGTGTCCAACATGCTCCTATAAATATAGAAATGTAACTAGATGCTCAGGAGCTGATTCTGTGCAAATACTATACCTTTGTTCCCTAAGTATGACCTCTCCTGCAGCTCACCAAGTGAGTTCAAAGTCACATCTGTCTTCCTAGCAACATGAAACTTGTATGGAATTTGATTGTTCAGAGGACTATAGTTGAATAGATATTGCAAGATGTTCAAATACACTAAAAGAAATTCTGCCTCTAAAACTCTTGAGTTTTTTGCTTCATTAGTGAAGATGACTCTTTTCCTTACAAAAGAAACCAAGAAATTAAATTATTTTCATGATATCTGCCTTAGATCTAAAACTTAGAGAGAAAAAAAAAAACCCTGTTTTTAGGATGAGAACAAGTAGAGAATCAGTCAAAAAATAATGCAAAAAGAGAGAGACCTTGGAATATTCAGTCCTAAGTGGGATGCCTCCATCAAATCCCCCCCTTCAGAGCTCAGGGAACCCCACAGAGGAAGAGGCAGAAGGAGTGTGGGAGTCAGAGAGGATGGAGGACAGCGGGAGAACAAGGCCCTGTAAATCAACTGAGCAAAGCTCATGTAAACTCACAGAGACTGAGGCAGCCTGCACCCATTCTCTTTTAACATCGCAGAATTCAGAGATCTGCCTGCCTCTGTTAAGCACAGACAGTAAATCAGCTTCTACCCACACACTTCTTCAGGTAACTGGCAGAATTTGAAGGGAGCTATTCCTTCCTCTTGCTCTACCTAGACACCCTGAACACTTCCTGTTGCACGTTTATCTTAGTTGGGTAGGCGGCAGGGATCAATGTCAGCCTTAAGTGTCCAAATACTGATAGCACAAAAGTGTTTTTCCTGTAATCCCAGCAAATCCAGGAACGACTACTCCACTGTCCTTTCCCTCAGGTTCCATACTCAGTTGCCCAGGCAGCATCCACCTCCATCTTTCTTTTCCCCCTCTTTTATTTATTTCTTTGTGTATTATTTTAATCTAGCACATGAAGTAACAGGTTTCATTATCACATACAGTTTTTTTTCTACTGAGGGAGTAAGACATAAATCCATGAGTACCCGTGAGCTTTAATATACAAATGAAGTTTTCCAAAAGACCTGGAAATGTCAAGGACTAGCCTTGGCTTAGAGTGGGGTTCGGGGGAAGGGGTGTCTGGGAGCAGTGAAACAAAGGACTCCAAGTCAAACTGTAGGTCCAAGCTGGCAGCCTATGTTCTGCTCAGGACAGCTTTCCAGACTGTTCAATGTTCTGCTTTATTTCTCTGGGATCTGCATTCTCTGGAGATGTCCAGGCAGATCTCAATATTTACAGTTCTCCAAGCTATTCTAATTATTCTAAACAGTTCTTTGCATACCTTCTCTCTTACAGATCAAAAGCCCAGTTTTTTTATTTTACATATCAATCCAGTCATTTACTCCAGGTTTCCTTTTGATTATCCTATGAATCAGCAACCTGTGACCCCAGCCCCTTAATTCTTCAGGCAACAGCAAGCACACATTTTTTTTTTAACATTGTAGAAGAATCCAGAGATCTGCCTGCCACTGTTAAACACAGTCGAATAGATCACTGGGTAGGATCTGGTCATGAAAATACCATTTCTACCACACCTGGGCCTAACCTTGCTCTGTTCCAGACTGACCTTGAATTCAGGAATCTGCCTACATTTGTCTCTTTCTGACAAGCTGGCTCCTTGTTCCTTTAGATCTGTGAAGCTCCTTATACAATTCATAGTGCATCCTTATATTTTTGCATAGTTGAGAAATGATATATTTTTGAACTCATGTTTTTAGAGTTCTTTTCCACATCCTTAAGGGGCAGCCCTGAGGGTCCCAGCGTTTACCTTTTTGCTGAGACATTAGCCACACCTTCACCACCCAGACTGGTGCTGCCTACCCTGCTCATGGATTCATTAACATTAACGGAGGGCGTTCCTTGAAGGAACATGAACATATGGACATTATTATACAAACAAGCCTTATGCCCATGGCAACCATCGATATTCATGGGGGCCCACACCTGCTGGCCCTGTCCCAGGGGTGGGAACCGTGTCATCCTGTCCCCACCAAGGCCACGCTGGTCCCAGCATAGCAACACAGTAAATGAATTGTTTTGTCTCATTTGTTATTCCGTGCAAAAAGATACTTCTCCTTAAAAGATAAAGAAAAGTCTCCTTTGCTCATCTTCTCATGCTCGGCTTGTGTCCTGCCTCCCCACAGGATAGTGCCTTGGTCCTTTTCACATGCATTCTATTACTCTCGGTATTTCCCCCCTCTCCATGAAATTTCCAGAAGATGGATGGATCTACAAATTGTTATATTGAGCAAAGTAATTCAGAATCAGTGACACAGGTATCTCACGTTTGCTCTTCCGTGGGGATCTTATATCTGTGTGGGTGGGCTTTATAAGTCATGAGACCAGAATGTAGATTGGGAAAGGGTAATGGAGCTTCTTTGTCTTTTAAGGGGGAGTATCTTTTTGCACAGAATAACAAATGAGGCAACTGTGTTTCTAGATCTTCTGGGAAAACTTCATTTGTATAGGAAAGCCATTTCATTTGTTGATGACAATTTGTTGATGACCACAAGCCTCCGGGTACTCCCTGACTTATCTCTTATTCTCTCTGCAGGGTCCACACTGTGCAGGGGTCCTCTTCGGGAATAGACTTCCACCCTCTATTAGCTTACTCTATGCAGGTTTTCTCGAAATCCTTCCACCATTCTTTCAAGGCTCTCTGTTACAGTTTCTCATGCAATAATATAATTTATATGTCCTCTAAAAGAGTTGGAATCATTCTCTTTATAAACTGGTTTTAAGAACGACGTCATATTTTTATGCACATTGTAGAAGCTTCTTTGCAGACATTTAATAATGGGGTGCTTTGGTGCCACCTCGTGACAGAATCGTGAACTACAGCTTGAACACCACTGAGAAGGAGATGCTAGGGAAGCTGCTGCAGTTCAACCATCTTTCAGAACATTCTGGAAGATGGCTTGGAAAAGGAACCATTTCCGGTATAAGTACTGGGAGTCATCAGACAGAAAGTTAAGCATTGCCATTATCATAAAGTGAAAACTGTATATGAGATGGACGATATTATAGTTTATTTTTATGCTAAAAGTCTGCTAAGTAGATTGGTGGATATGTATATGAACAAAAAAACCAAATCCTGGTCATGTGTGATATTTTCAATCCTCCTTTGCCTTTATTATGACCGTATCTGCATGTAATTGCATTTATAAAATAACATTATAAAATGTTCAATAAGATTTTATATGTTGATTTTATCATATGAATGGTAATAAGTTTACCTACACTCTTGTAATAAAATTAATCTAAGTGTTTAAAGACACTGTTAACCACAAGATGATATAAAAGTCCAACTACCAGGTAGGCATTAAAGAATATTAGAATAAGTAATGATACTATTCAAAATATACTAAAACCCATTGCACCAATACTCAGTTCACATTAAACCAGATCATTGCTTTAAGGGGAAGAAAAATACAAATTTTATATTTCTTTTGAAAATTTTAGCTGTTTTAGTGTTTTTTCATTACAACCTGTAGTTTAATATCTTTACCATTATGTATGAAGTCATATTTCTTTATATATCTTTGTAATACTTTCTCAAGATATTATTTTAAAACCCATGAAATTTGTACTACATATTAATACAAGACATTCTGAATAATATTACTGAGCTGCATAGTTATATGTCAACTTAACATCAAGTTAGAGATATCAAAGAGGAGGGAGCATCAATTGAGAAAATGATCCTGTAATATCAGGCTTCAATCAATTCTGTAGGTCATTTTCTTACATAGTGATTGATTCTAGAAGGCGGGACCTGGGGCAGGTGGTCCTGGGTTCTATGAGGAAGCAGACTTGGTCTTCATGTGAGTCCCCTAACAATTGGAGCAGGGGCTGTCTCTAATACTTTTGTTTGCCATTGGATCCCTTCCCCTAGCTGGACTGCTGATTGGGTCTCAGTGGGAGAGGATGTGTTTAGTCTTGCTGAGAACTGATGTCCCAGAACAGGGTTATACCTGAGTGGGTCTTCCCCTTTTCTGAGGAGAAGGGGAGAGGGTAATAGGGGAGGAGAGATTTGTGAGGGTAGGACTAGGGAGAGAGGACAAAAGAGGCACTTCAATCCAGATGTAAAGTGAATAAATAAATTAATTAATAGAAAGAGAGGAGGGAGGGAGGGAGGGAGGGAGGGAGGGATGAAGGAAGGAAGGAAGGAAGGAAGGAAGGAAGGAAGGAAGGAAGGAAGGAAGGAGGCTGAGCAAGCAAACTGAACTGAGAGCACTTTTAGGCCTACCATGAGACATTATATCATGGTGGAATAGTTAAGGAGAGCTACTTACTTCATGGCAGCCTCAAAGCAGAGAGAGAGAGAGAGAGAGAGAGAGAGAGAGAGAGAGAGAGAGAGAGAGAGAGAGAGAGAGACTGACTTTTAACATAGCCCTAGTTTTAAGTGTCTATACTTCCTAGTAAGAGCAGCAGATATGAATTTACTAGTGGAGTAGCCCATTGATTAGGGCAGAGCATTGATGATCCAATCATTTTTCTAAAGCCTTACTTCCTGAAGACTGAAGAAAAAGCTTCAACAAATGAGTATTTGGGAGGTTGTACCACTGTTCAAAGCATAATGTTACCTGAGCCATAGTTTTTGTTTGAATGCAAAGATTAGGGATCTGAAAGAACATGAGCAGGGATCTGAAAGAACTACGCAAACTAGGCTACTACCTAAGACCATGTTGTTGAAAAAAAGCATCTAGCACTTTAAATACTTACTGTCTAGTTGAAATTTGGGTATTTTTACTAATCTACTCAAAACAGCTACCAGATAATAGCATATATTTTTGCAGAGCAATATTATTTTTTAATATTATATTGTTGGAATGGCACACAATTATTTGATTTTCCTCATCATATTTTCATATAAATTTCATATATTTTATATATGTAGTTCAAAAATCAAAGACAGTGGTACAACTTTATGCCTCACACTATATCCTAGAATAATCTTGGAAATTGATATAAAAACCTTGTCTCTGGGTTTGTATTCTGTTTTCTCATAGTGAAACTGAAATTGTGGCACCATGAAAGCTCTGGGCACTGATGAGAAAAGACAATTTGGACAACTTCTTTGCGGAGACCTGTGGCAACACTTACAAGAGAAACAAATGAAGTTTCATCAGCAACTTCACTGTCAGGCCCGAAAGAGTCTGGGACACGTGCGCAAGCATGCCTTCTGAAGTTAAGCATCCTCCTGTGCTCCTCACTCCAGGCTTTGCTGCAGTGTCCACATTTCACTGCTCTGTATGTTGCCTTATGCTATAGAGTCAGTGGGAACCTGCTCCTCCAGGGTCAATAGTAAAACTAAGGTGACAAGAAAGCAGAGCAGTTAGAAGGGACCATGGCTCTTAACCATCCTCCAGCCTCTACAGATAACCTGTCCTAGAGTTTAGCTCTGCCTCAATGCTGACATTTTTGAATTTTATGTTATGATTTATTACTATAATTTTAAATATTATTATGAATTATTATATAATTCATGTGAATTGATATGAAATAATTCATGATAAATTATGATTAATATATTTCATATATGATATGATACAATATATAATCCATAAATAAATCATAGAATTATCTATTTATATATAATATATAATAATATAGCAATAATACTTTATGAATTTCAACACCTACTACCTCTCTATCACAAACTCTATGTTAATGTTCTTTGGCGTGAGTACACTGTGTCCCTCTATGGAGTCAGGAAACATATATGCATACATACATAAGTATATTTGTATATACATATATGTATATGTACATATATACACATGCTTTTACAGTGTTACAATTTCAATTATATGTATATACGTATATTCATACATATGTATGTATACATCTACACATATGCACATATACACAAATGCACATATATACACACACTTATATACATATATGCTTATATATGGATGGAGCAGAGCCCCAGTAGCCACACTTAATTTTTTCTCTCAGCCTTTTTTATAGCTTCTTAGACAACTTCTTTATAAAATTACAGATAAAATGTTATTTTATTTATTTATTTATTTTTATTTTTGGTTTTTTGAAGGGAGTTACAGCAGGAAATTGGTATTAAGTTCAAGGCAGCGTTTCACTGTATAAGCTCATTGTAAGTTCAAAGCAACAGTTGCTTATGGTTGTGCTTTATCATGGTGCACATCTGTGGCCTCATCCTTGGACCTCACCTAGAATGAATGTTTTTCCTTGATCACTAATTTGTTTCAAGTCTAGTTTTCTTCCTAGTGCAACTTATGTGCTTGTGATAGAGAACTCTTATTCTACAGGGGGCTTAACATTACTTGAATCAATTCAGGAGTTCTATAAAATCATTACCAGGAATTATGAAATCATCAGTTCATCTAAACAGCATTATTACATGAAAATACACCTTCATATTGATCTGTAGGAAATTTGCCCTGTGCGGTGGGCTGATGCCCAGGAATCATTAGGCTGTGTAATAGTGGCAGGAAAGGCACAGCAGCAGTAAGAAGCAATCCTGGGATGAAGTCTCTGGGGTCTATGCCACTTACATCCCTGCCCTGCAAAGGGGTGGGCCATCTTCAGAGAACACACTTGCCTGATATAGCCTTCCCTACATGGCTTGTGCATAACCTGGAACTAGGCTGAGCCTATGCAGGACATTTTTCATTCAAACCACCACAAATGGGCCACATGGATAGATTAGTTGCTGTATTCTCTCTCAGGTAAATTGGCCACACTCCACAGACATCAGATGTTGGGTTGTGACTAGATGTTACAAGTTATGAGATGAAACAGAATGTGTCTCTCCCAAGCAGAAGAGGTAAGAGCTGTTGAGGGTTTCCACAGGTACCCTTTGTCCATCCATTCAACAGTGTCTCAAATTTCACTAATACTTCAGCAACTATGAGAATTTAAATGATAGTACAGTTTTCAGGGAAGATGGGAGCTAAATAATGTATCTTCAAATTTGTTGTGCTAAAAGATAATCTGAACTCCCATGCCCACATCCCAAATCACTACACAAGAGATGGTATGCATTTTACTTAGGGATTAGTTTGTCAAGTGCTTGTACAGAAAACAGTTTTTAAATCTCTTTCGATTCATCTCCATGCTTTGAACTTCTGTGGAAATTAGTCCTTTTGGAACCATAAAGATTGAGATAGCAAGTTAATGGCCACTCATGAAGCTACTACTCCAAAGAACATCAAAGAATTCAATGATGCAGACAAATTTTATGGAAATGGAAGGCATTTCTCCATCCAACTTCCATGCTATAAACTTGCTAGCTTCTGCTTCTGATATGACTTTAAATTACAGTGACCTCAAGGAGTCCTATAGAGCTGCTTTCTGGACAACAGGAAGGAAAACAAACCTGTAGACCCACATTGTGCCTAAGAAATTGTTCCATGCTCCAGAGTTATGGCATATACTACGTCATTCTTTCTATAACTTTAACATTTTCCTATCACAGACGAAATACTGGCTTCAGACAACTTCTGCTTAAGCACCTGCCACAAACTTCCGCAAAGGTAAAGAGAAGAGAATCAAATCGCATTATATGCTGGAGATGCAGGACAAGTAAACACAGCCAAGATGCAGATCAAGTCTCACACAGGTGCGTACCCTCATATATTTACTATTGATATGCTTCCTGCCAATCAAGATATCAAAGTTGGCAACTTCTCCCCCTAGCTACAACACAGAAGCTGATGCCATATCTGTGCCACTGAGCTAGGAGATTAACTCCAATTTCTAATACAGTGTATCTGAAACTGGATTCAGGTTTGAACACCTATTTAAGAGGTAGTCACTGATCCTTGAGGTGAGTGGAACCCTGATCCTGTCCAGTATCTAAGTTTCACATCAGAATAACCTTGAAGAACTTTTCTTTAAACCCTCATCAGAAACACTTGTTGATAGAAGTAGGGCCTTTGTACCAAAGGTCATTAAAGTATTAAATTATAATATCATGGGCCTCAGTAAATTTATATACACATTTGGCACCAACCATGGATTAGAAGTCTTTCTCCTTTATGAAATTCAAACTAGGAATTACTAGATTTTATCTTTTTGAAAATCTGATTTCATTTTACCCAGATATGCCTTACTGTTAAGTGTTATCTCAGAAAATCCTTAAATTCACATATTCAGACTCCTCATCTTAGGTTACTCAATTTAGCAAATCAAAATATAGACAGCTTACTTTAATTCAAATGAAATAATACTGCATTCTATATTCACAGAAGCAGAATCAATGTATACTTTTGTTCATATATATATATATATATATATATATATATATATATATACATGTCTATATTTAATAAGAGGTTAATTTATTTTTAGGAATATTTTTACACAGTAATAGATGCTAAAAGGCCAGAATCTGCACAGTAGGGACCAGAGAAGACCTAAAATTCTAGTAAAACAAGAGCTGAATAGACATGCAGACATAGAAGGACCCTCAAAAGACCCCACCAGGGGACAAAGAACTACAACAACTAAGGAATACTAAGAGTAGGAGAAATAGCCTTCTCCATGGAAGAGTACACCAATCAGTTATCCAATAGCAAATGATCAACCCGTGTGTGTGTGTGTGTGTGTGTGTGTGTGTGTGTGTAAGACTAAATGGACTGAGTGCAGGTTGCATTTATATATTTATGCATATATATAAAATAATAAAAATCTATCAATTTGAGAATGAGCAATGGGAGGGGTTGGAGAGAAGAAATAAAGACAATTAAATATAATATTCTAGTTCAAGATTGAAAATTCCTTCTTATTTGGGAAGGTTAAGCATCTTATTTAAGTCTCTGATTAGATGAGGTTCAATCTCATTATACAGAACAATCTTCTTGGGAAAAATATACACATATTCACTTTGTAGACCAGGCTAGGCTCAAACTCACAGAAGTCTGCCTGCCTCTGCTTCCAAAGAGCTGGGGATAAGGGTGTGTTCCACCATACAATTGTATCTTAACCTTGTACTGATATAAAAAGAAACATACAGAAAAAAAATGATGAGCCATAAGAATATCATTGATTGATTATAATTTGTTTTAATCTGGCAACCCAAAATGTGGAGGGCTCTATGCATGACAAATGAATTCTAGGCAAAGGCCACAGCTGAGCTTCCAGAAAATGTCCACAGCAGTAATCACCTCTGGTACTTAGATGTTTCTGGTTAGTCTCAGACCTTTGAATACTTGGTCACCAGTTGTTGGCACTTTGGGCAAGGCTTAGGAGGTGTGGCCTTGCTGGAGGGAGTGTGCCACTGGGCGCAGGCTTTGGGATCCAAAACCCATGTTCCATTTCTAGTGTGTTCTCTCTGCTTCCTGTTTACAGTTCAAGTGTGAGCTCTCAGTTCCTCTCCAGCCACCACGTCTTTGTTGCACCATCATGGACCCTGATTCTCTGGATCTGTAAGCTATAAATAAGCCCCTCCTTTTACAAGCTATTTTGGTTATAGTGTTTTACTCATAGCAGTAGAAAAGTAACAATACATTATCCATGTGAGTAGGTTTTCTGAATGCCCTAGTGTCTTCCACCTCTGGGCACAGCCTCTTGGGGAGGCAGAATGCAGAGAGTTTGCGCCACCTGGGTGGGTGCTAGGCTATAGGGAAGCACCAGGGCTCTAGGGGGTGGGAAAGCATAGTCTGAGGTGTGGGAATGCTGGAGATGGTTCGGGGGTCCCGGGCCTGCAATGAGGCTGGGGATTCTCAGACTCTTGGTCATCCAGGTGCTGCTGGGAAGTAGCAGAAGAGCAGAGAATGGACTGGGGAGAGAGGGCATGGGCTGGGGACAGCAGATAGCCCAGGGCCAGGGGAAGGGGGAACTCTGGCTTGTCCCATGGGTGATTGTCCTTAGCTTGGCAGAGGCAGGCTAGGTGACAGTTGTGGCTGGGAGTGCAAAGAGGCCTTCTATGGGAGAATTAAGCTGCAACTCTGCAATCAGCGCCTTCTCCGAGGCTCCCCTTGGTGGATCTTGATGAAGAGACACTCAACGGTTTTAAACGGTTTATTGTCATGGCAGAATATGGGTACCTAAAAGAAGTGGGTACTCCACTTCTCAGGGTGGGCCTGAGATTAAATGCCTTTTGCAGGAAGGAATGTCTGGGAAGGGAAGCTTATAGGCTAAGCCCTCCCGATCTCTAGGTACCTCATTAGCATAGAGAACTCTATTTTGGGCCTACATGACCATAGAACACATTTCTTTATGTGAGGGGTGTGGCCCGTGTTCTAGGCCTGCAGTCTGGCAGCGAGCTGGGAGTTGCCTAAGTCTCAGGTCACTGAGTCTCTGGGTCTCAACCTGCTCTACCTTTTCAAACTTCCTGGCATGGTTTTATGTCCCACCCCAGGTGTTTGGAACCCCTAGGTGCCCATGTGTTTAAACAATAGACACCACAGAGAACAGGAAAACAGTCACCTGAGTGAAGTCACCAGATAGAATACTGAAAGAATGATGGCTAGTGATTTGGGATACTGACAGACATAAATAATGTGATTAGCTGTTATTAAATGAGAATTGAATTAGTTTATCCTGTGAGGCTCAATAAAGCTTTCTTATAATTTTAACTAAAATCTATGCTGTAGGTTTATGGGAGTCAATTCTTTTTTGAAGGGGTTTATAAGGCTAATTTTCACAATATACCAACTTCTAGCTACTCTTAAAACGTTTGGAACCTAATTCAGTAAGCTGAGTGTGCCACTGGAGTCCCATGAATTAAGAGACTGAGGGAGTGTTGTCACAAACCACCCTCAAAGAAAAGCGCAAAAGTTGGCTTATTAAGCATTCATTGCAAACAACGAGTAGTCACTCTGAAAGTGTTTTCTCAAAAGCATTCTGAAATATTTCTTCTTATAACAAGGATGGCTCTTGGCAAGGAAGTCACATTCCTGAGGCACACACACACAGAACTCCTCCACCAGACATAACATAAATATGCATTGCAGTCCTTGCACTTTGATTGTCCCACTTCTCCTAAGCAACAGGAGTCTTGTGTGCAGGCAGACCTAAGCCACATCACTCTGTTCTCCTTGCATTATGTACTAGTTATCTATGTAACTAGTTATCTATGTAACTATGTATCTATGAATTATGTAATAGTTATCTATGCTGCAAGAAGTGCCCTAGAGTCGAAGGCTCCTGTGTCTGTCCTTTTTGTTGTTGTTCATTTGTTTGTTGGCTATTTTGAAGTCAGACTGTAAGAACTGAGAGCCAGGAAGACACAGACGAGTAAAGCTGTGGGAAGATCCATTCCTGATACTTGAGTGGAAGAATTCTGTTACCAATTTTTTTTTGTGAAAGAAGAGAGCCTCTGCTGCATAGTGCATATCTCTTTCCAAACTCTCCAATCAAGTAAGTCTTCCCTGCCTTGAAGGAGTATGTGGAGAGGCAATGTGTACATTGTCCACAGGTACCTTTCTATGTGAAAGAAAACGTTAGGAGTGTCAGGTAAATCTTCCTCAGTATAAACTGATAAAGGTTTAAAATGACTAGTCATGACCCTAATAAATGACCAGTTGTTTTAGGCCTAATTCTTTCAAATAGACCTGGTATTATATAAATGACATTTTTCTGTATTCCTAGATCATTTGACCACAAGATTGTAGACAGACTCTTTTTTTCTTTTTAAGACACTAACCCAGGCTGGCCTCCGAATAGTATTCCGCTGGTCTCAGCCCCTTCACTGCTGATATTGCATGCTCACAGATTTGCACTACCACCAGCATACACACAGATTTCTTCCATTGTTTGCTAAAGGGGATGACATCTCTGAATCTCAGTGTACTGGTAATACCCTCCCAAGGCCATTTTTTTTGTTATATTTTTATTCTTGAGAATTTTATACAAACAAAATGGTTAACGGTGGGGACTTCCTTTCCTTTATCATAATGAGCAGAGTTAGAGAATGCTGCCTAATTCTAGTCTAGTTCCACTAACTAATGTGATTTCTCAAGTGGTAGCCTGAAGAGTGAAGTGTTTTTCTCTCAGTGAAATGCAAGAGGCCGACAGCTGTGTGGAAGGATTTCTAATGCGAAGGACTAGCTTGTGCAGCACAGTTGCCATAGAAACCTGCTGTCTTGCTGGCGACTTTAGTTACAATATTGTTCCAGAAATTTCCAGGGCTTGGTTAAAAGAGCAAATACCTCCCCCGACCCCGGTATTTTAGACTCAGCTGATGGCGTTAGAGCCCTGCAGTAGGGGCTAAACATCTCTGGAGAATGGGGAAACAGAGAGACCCCAGACTCAAGTCCCATAATTTCTGTTTCCAGCCTTGATGCTGGAATGTTTCCTAAGGGAGAGAAGTATAGAAACTTCACAGCCCCGGGGAACATGCTATCCTGTTCCAGGGGGTCCTGAAAGTACTTTCCATGTACAAGCAGGGTGTCCGTGGGATGATAAGACAAGGAAAGACTCTCTTTGAATGTTCACAGAATGATCCAGACCATCAGTTAATAAGAGTAAGCACATAGCCCTGTTCTCATGAATCCAGGCCACTCCTTTTTCCTGCTCAGATTTGTTGTTAGAGCTTGAAAGATAAAGTAGACAGTGGAAAGGCCTAGGGGAGATGCTCCCTGTACCTTTTATATGGTGATACAATTTAATGAAAATATCTCTTATATTCTAAGAGATTGCAACTTTTGTTGGAACTCATAACCAAGTTAGTAACTAGCTTGAGGTCACTTACTCTGATATCCCGGTGTACTCTGCCTGTTTGTTTAACCTACCTTTAAGAGAACAATGTGATAACCAACCCCACTTACCTTGGGTTTTCCATGTAATCGGTGTTTACACCTAAGCTGAGGCAAAGCTGTAATCTTAAACTATATATATACTCTTCTATGCCCCCAATCCAGAGAGCAATCTGTGTGTTTGTGTGTGTGTGTGTGTGTGTGTGTGTGTGTGCCTGTGCATGTGTATGTGTATCATGAGTACCATTTGCTGAAAACAGAAAACAGGTCAAAAATATCCTTATTTAACAAACATGTACCATAAAAGTTGGAAACAACATATGGATATTACACGATAACACTATGTTGGTCTTGCTGAGTGCTTTGGGGTCAGTTGAAGTAAATAATTTAATCCCCTCTTGTAAAACTCTGTTAAAGATTTTCGTAAACTATCCCCCATTCCTTCCTCATGTGATGTTTTTGGTGCTGTTCAGGAACTGCAGAGCAAAGTCCTTTGTTAGTGGCACGGCATGTGAGAGATAAGCAATAGGGATGGATCAGCAATAGGGATAAGCAATAGGGATGGATATACACAACAGCCAGACCATAGACAAACCAGATACCACAAATTATAGGCAGAAGGAAGACATGGGGAGAGAAGTGTAGAATTCAAATTCACTCCCAAATTGAACCCAGGGGAAGTGCTGAATATCTGTTCTTTGATGAGACACCAGTACATTTTTGTGCCTCTGGGGCTATCTTTAATGCTTTTAACCAACAGGCTTTTCATCAGGACTTGGCTGTTTTATAACCAAGTATAAGATTTTTATGTTTTGTTAAGTGTAAAAATAAGCAAAGATAAGATACAAAACAGTCAAAATATGTATTATATCAAACAGGCCAGGAGAACAAAATCATTTGCAAAACATTTGCCCAGAGTAAAGGAAGTATTATTCAGGGATATGTACATATGTGTGTGTGTGTGTGTGTGTGTGTGTGTGTGTGTGTGTGTGTGTACAACTGCATCTGTATATGCATCTACCTCTACGATCTCCACCTCCATCTATACATATAAATGAATGGGCCCAATGGTCAATCCCCATATATGCTCAGTTAAGGACTACATGCTTGAGCATAGGCAGATAAGCTGTAAATTAAAAAGAAATGATACTAGATGCATTTTGTTGCATACCTAGCTCAAAACAGCACATATGTAAAATATTAAAGTGATAGATAGAAATACTTCTGGGTATGCTCAAATCACACCATAGAATTTTAATGGAAAAGAAATGAAAGTATGCTTTGAAGGTACAGGAGCTTACCCATAATGGTACTTGCCTAGTCATTAACAGTTTCAGTGCTGTTAGTCACTGGCCAGTAACTACCATGATGTCTGGCAAGGATTAACTTACTGAATCATGGCAGTTGCTGGGCTCCTTTTTTTCTCTTTGGGGAGCTCTTTATTTGGGTGATCATAGTGTGCGCTGAAGGAGGTGAGCTCTAAGGATGGAGATAGTGACATCTGTTGAAGTATCTATAGATCAGAAGGGCAGGAGTGCTCAGTACAGGACACTGCCTTCATCGTCAGTGGAGTATTATGCTTTCCTCCTGCGATTTCATGGAACTGAACAAAAGTATGTGATAAAATAGTGTCTGTGAAAATGCAGAAGTTCAGAAGGAGAAAAGCTGTTTCCATCTTATAATTTAGATTTGGCTGATTCCATCGTCTTAATATGCTTAGTAGCAGCCCTTAATGCCTATCTCAGATCCTCTTTATCTGAAATATATATAAAATGCTTACTGTTATACATTATTAAGCATTATATTAATATTCATATATGCTTATTGGAAGAACAAGATGTTTTATGTGAATTTGCACTGTATTTACATGTATTTTTCTGGCAATAAATAAAAATCAGTGACTCTATCAGATAGATGTTGAAATATATAGATGATTTGAAAGCACTGTGGTATCTTTATTTGAATTCTTTCCTAGTAGCCATGTTTTCATTGATCCTATATTGAACATTTGTAGACGTTATATTTTCTGGTGTTATTTAAAAAACAGTTACACTGCTTCTTGTTGTTCTTCTCCTCCTCCTTTTCCCTTCCTCCTTCCCCTCCTTTTTCTCCTCCTCTCCTCTTCTTTCTTCTGTTCCTCCTCCTCTTTTTTCTTCTTCTTCTTTCTTCTTCCTCCTCCTCTGCTGCAGCTGCTGCTTCCTCCTCTTTCCCCCTCCTGTTTTTTTCTCACATTCCTCCACCTCCACCTCCTCCTCCTCTTCCTCATCCACCTTCTCCTCCGCCTCCTCCTCCCTCTTCTGGAAAACACCAAATGGCCATTAGCACCAGTGCAGCAGGACAGCACTGAGGACCCAGGGTCCCAGGATTAAGTGGGAACTTCTATGGAGGATTCAGCAGAGGTCTTAGGGGCCACAGTTTGTGGCGGTATCCAAAAACAAGAAGTGGACCCCCATCAATCAAACTGGGTTGCCTGGTCAAGCACACGAAGGTCAAGTCTCTGAAGGATATCTACCCGTTCTCCCTGTCCATCAGAAAATCCTAGATTATTGATATTATCCTGGGAGCACCTGTAAAGGGTCATGACAGTGCAGAAGCAGACTCTGACTGGACAGGGGACCAGGTTCAAGGCTTCTGTCGCTATCATGGACTACAGTGGTCATGTTGGTCTTGGTGTTAAGTGTTTCAAGGAGGTAGCCTTGGAGCCTCCATGGGGCCATCATGCAGAGAGACTACTTGGGGAATCAGATTGTCAAGTCCCACATTGTTCAGTGCAAGGTGGCAAGCCACTGTGGCTCTGTATTGGTATGTCTCATCCCTGTCCCCAGAGGCACTTGCATAGTCTCTGATTCTTGCCCACAATGCAACTGATGATGGCCTGTATTGATGACTGCTACACATCAGGCAGGGGATACCATCCTTCGTGCCATCTCAAAGACCTATGGTACTTGAGCCCTGATCTCTGAAAAGAGACTGCATTCACAAAATGTCCTTATCAGGGATTCATTGGCCAGCTTGTGAAAACCCACACTAGAGTCTCTGTTCGGGGGACCCAGGTTCTAGTTCTGGCTACCACATAAGGGTTTTTATACAAGAAAACTAAAGTGAAATTAGTCTGAAAAAAATTACCTGTTATAAAACTTATTTTTTTCAAAGGCAATGATTTCCCCCACTTTCATAATGCTCTTAGAGGGCCATCAGAGATGCCTCAAGAGATAATTTAATGCCTTACATTATTAAACAATGATAAATTATTTCTGACTGCTTAAATACTAATCTGTGACTTCTGTGTATCTCTATAATGAGTGTTAGGTATAAGTCATTTTTAGACATTTAACACAATGAGTTCTTCCCTAGCTCAGATTTTGAAATCTAGTCTGTAATAAATTTATGAAGATAACATGAATTTATCACTTGTTTTAAAATGTCATATCAGTTACAAGAATTTTATATTATGAGAAATAATAATTCAAATTCAGTTTTCTCAATTATACAAATATATCCATTTTAAGAAACAAATTGACATAAATTGTTGTTATTGCTTTTATTATTATTATTATTATTATTAATTATGATTATTTTCTAAGACATACGGAATACTGCAGCTCTTGTTCTTCCTGACAAACACCTTGACTGTCCCCAAGTAAACATGGCACTTTAGTCAATGTTATGGTTTAGATGTGAGGATATCACATCCCATACACATATATTGAAGGCTTCTCCTCAATTATTGGGCAGGTAATTGGATCAAGGGGGTTCAAGAGGCCTCTAACCTAATAAATGGGTTTGTACACTGGATGGATTCATAAAGTAATGGTATTATTGGGAAGTGATGGAAACTTTCCCAGGGAGTAAATCACTGGGGTGTGCCTTGGGAGCTTCTATCTTTTCCTAGTTGTCTTTCTTCCTTCTCCTTTTCCTCCTTCTCTTCTTCCTTCCATCCCCCATCTTTCAACAGACTGCCTGCCACTATGTTTGCTTTGCATTATCCAAGGCCCAGAAATAACAGAAGGACATTATTATATAGTCTGAGTGAAATACCTAACACTGTGAGCCAAAATACATCTTTCCTTCTTTTAAGTGTTTTGGGCAATCATCAGAGCAACAAAATTTGACTCATACAGCCAATATAGATTTTGTGTTAATACATTTTTTAAATTGATTTCACAAAGGTGTTTTATTCCTCTGTGATAATATTTAAGAGTTTAATGGCCAGCTCATCCAGGAGACACAAAAATAACATTGTAAGAAGACTACAGAAGTGTTTTCAAGTGTTGGTCCAATTTTCTTCACCCCCATTAGCAGGGTATAAAAGTTTCAGAATTAACAATTTTGTCAGTGTTTCAAACTATTGGCTATTCTCTCAGAATATAATATTAGTTAATTGATAATCATTTTTAAAATTTTTTCTCTCCTTAATTCTGTGTGAAATGTAAACAAGATATGCTGTCTTTTCTACTCCAGGGTTAAGTAAGACAAAACTCCATTGAAAAAATGTTTTTTTGAAAAGCCACTTGGCAGAAATTTAAATTCCCACAGGGTCAGCATTTCTTGAAATCAAAATATGTGCTCAAGGTTGCATGATGTTCTCCAAAGTTGTACTTTGCTTATCAGCTGCACTGTTTGGAGTCAGCCAACTGTGTGGGAGTGTAAGGCGGGAGCTCTGATCACTCTGAGAGAGGCACGAGATCCCTTTGCATTAGAAATAAAAGCCCAGGGGGACGTGTTGGGTGTGCTTGCCTGCTGGATTTGATGTGGCTACTATGCTTCAGCAGAAATGAAACCGCTGCCCTACTTTGGAATGTGGGGCCATTTTCTTGGGAATCTCAGACTTTTTCATCGATTTGACTTTAATCTACCATCATTACTTGTCTACTTAATTATTTTCATTCTCTTTTCCCTTCATAGATGACTTTTTCATTTTGATCAAATTTATCCCTCATTTCCTCCTCCTCTATCTCTTCACAGGCCCCTCTCATCACATCCCTTCTCCAAACTACACACACACACACACACACACACACACACACACACACACGTATATACATGGGTCTAATTAGTGTTACGCACATGTGGATATAGGGCTGTCCAATGTAGCATGAGGAAACTGCCAGGGGCACCACCCACAAAGAAAACTGACTTTCTCTCCCTCTATGGCTGTTAGCTAGCTGCCTGTAACTTCTCAGGTAGGAGCGAGGTTTTGTGAAGCCCTCTCCACCCATACTGTAACAGTTATTAGCTGGACCTCGAGCAGTGTTTTATATATTATTGTCATCGTCATCATCGTCATAATTGTTGTCATCATCACCATTGTTTTTAGGACAGGGTTTCTCTGTGTAGCCCTGGCTGTCCTGGAACTCATTCTGTAGACCAGACTGGTTTTGAACTCACAGAGATCCTCCTGCCTCTGCCTCCTGAATGCTGGGATTAAACGCATGCGCCACCACTGCCCGGCTATATATTTAATTCTTAACTATTTAGTGAAATGTGCCTGTTTTATCATATTTAGTTTTGTGACAATTTATATTCTAATTATTAGTCCTCTTAGATACTACAATTTTGAAATATTTTCTCTCAGAAACTTGTCTTTATGTTATCTTACTAGAGTTTTGAAATAGCTCATTTTTTTAGTTTATAAAAAAAGTACATTTTAGTGATTTCTCACTTGGAAATTGTGGGTTTTAGTGTCTAACCAAAAGAGCAAAAAGTTACTCTTGCATATAGTCTGATAAAAAATGTTATAGTTCAAGGTCTCCGTTTAGATATATAGCCCCTTTGATTTCACTCTTTGAATGTAGTCCGATAGATATATCACAGTTTATATTTGCTAATATGAGTACATTTGACTGAGCACTATATCTTGAGAAGACTGTCTTTCTCCCTAAATTATCTTAAATAACACCAAAAATGAGTCCAATAAAAATAATTCCAATAAAAATCCAAAAAATTTTTACAAAGAAAATAACACACTGATTCTCACATGCAGTAAAAACTCAAAAGACATAGATTTTGAAAACACAACGTAACTGGAGAATAAGCAACACCAGATTTCAAATTTTCTGATAAATCTATAATAATCAAGAAAGTGTTGTGTTGACATCAAGGTGAGAAGCTAAATCAAAGGAACTAAATAATGAAATTATCCATATCAACATTGTTTTTTTTAAAGATCCGAATGTAATTCAGTGGAAAAAGAGAATCTTTCCAAGAAATACTGCTCAGTAAATTGTGCACTCAGCTTCTTAGTACCCTGTGATCTCAAGTGGATTGAGGGACTGGGCTACTTTGAGTAATTACCACAGTAAAGACCACCCAGTTATCTGAAAACTAGGCATGAGTGACATTAAATTAGTGGTACTCAAATGTTAGCTGTTTAGGCCTGGAATTTTCCAAGTAAGAAGCTTTCTTCAAAATTATCAGAGGAAATGAATTAAACTGGAACATATTTGTGCCTCCCCGCCCCCCAGTACTAAATCAAAAGCAGGGACTCTACATTTTCAGTAATTTCTCCGTTCAATATCCATCTAGGTTTGAAAAGCAATGTGGGGTTTCTACAAGGTTTTCAGATATTTTGAATGCTTGCGCAAGTGATTTTTATGGCTACTTGCTTGTAAGTATCTGCTTCTTTTGTCTTTTCCGATGTGTCAAATACTACTTCCTTAACTAAGTAATATTTATTCAGATTTGTATACAAGCCTCTGACTTAAGCACTGGGGAAAAGCATAAAGGACAGGAAAGACAGGGTCACAAACCTGTCATTAAAGAATGAGAAACTGGGACTAAGAAGACAAATCAATTGGAAAGGCAATTTGGTGGTCATTAATGATTAAGAGAATAATTAGGGTAGGTAGACTAAGAATCAAGAGTCAGGAATCATTACACAGGAAGTTGTCCCTGAAAGCCTTTCGTGGAAGTGGCCTTAGAACTGGGTCCTGAATAAGAAATGATACACAGACAGGCCATGTCTTGGTGTGCTTGTACTGTGTGTGCTCCAGTTAACCCAGGAACAGACAGCAAGCCTGCAGCCTGGCAGACAACAAGCAGGCTGGTAGGGGGTGAGGGGTGGAAAGGGCAGATGCAGCACACAGTCTGGGCCTCCTCTGACACTAAGACTNTCTGCTGAGGGTGGAGGATGCCAGCAAGGGGGTGACATGACCTGTAGGGAATGGCTGGTCTGTGTGTAGGGAATGGACTGCAGAGAGGCAGGGTTAGCTAGTGTGGGGGGGGGGGAGGAAGTCCAGGCATCAGCAGCCTGTTGCAGAAGGCCAGGGGAGGGGCTAGGATGTATGGAAGCCATGATGCAGCAGTGTGCAGAGGGAGAGGGTTCCCTGGCCAGGGCTTTGTGTGCCCGGGCGGGGGCTGTGGTTGGTAGCAGGGACCTTCGGTGACTGTGTCTGGGTGTGCGGGTGAGACAGTTCAAGGCACCCCCAGGCTCATTCGGCCACGCTGCCGCTTTCTATGAGATGCTCCAAGTGCCTTAGACTATCAGCAGACAGTGGTTGTAGGGTTAACTAGTGACTTGGGGCGGGGGAGGGGGCAGGCATCGTGGGCGGTGCGCGCTCCAGGGACGCGTGCGCGCGCCCGGCATTCCGCGCGAGCCGGAGGAAGGCAGAGGGACCGCGGAGCGAACAGCACGCCCGTGCCGAGCCGGCCAGCCAGCCAGCCAGCCAGCGAGCGCCGGTGGAGCCCGCGTGGAGGAGCCGCCGACCGAACACCCTGCAAGATGAACACCCTGCTGTCCCGGGCCAACTCGCTGTTCGCCTTCACGCTGAGCGTCATGGCGGCGCTCACCTTGGGCTGCATCCTCACCACCGCCTTCAAAGACAGGAGCGCGCCCGTGCGCCTGCACGTCTCCAGGATCCTGCTCAAAAAAGTAGAAGACTTCACCGGACCCAGAAAGAAGAGCGACCTGGGCTTCATCACCTTCCACATCTCCGCGGATCTGGAGAAGACTTTCGACTGGAACGTCAAGCAGCTCTTCCTTTATCTGTCGGCAGAATATTCCACCAAAAGCAACGCTGTGAACCAGGTGGTCCTCTGGGACAAGATCCTTCTGCGAGGGGAGAACCCCAAGCTGAACCTGAAAGACGTCAAAAGCAAGTATTTTTTCTTTGACGATGGACACGGGCTCAAGGGAAACAGGAATGTCACTTTGACTCTCTCCTGGCAAGTGATACCTATTGCTGGGATCCTGCCTCTTGTGACTGGATCTGGACGCGTGTCTGTCCCATTTCCAGATTCCTATGAAATAGCCACGACTTTTTGAAGAATTCTCTCTGCATTGGAAAAGGGACATCTGTGGACCTAAGGAATCGTATTTCTTTCATCTTTTCTCTCAAGTCTTGCTGACTTCTCTTTTATTTTAAAACGTGCTGGTTTTGTTCTGGGACTGGCTGAACTCATCATCATGCTTTCCCGTGCCTAACGTAGAGACTACATTCATTGATCTTAGTGTGACATTGGTTATCACTCTTCCTCTGTATAAGAATTAACATCAAATTGTATAGTAGGAGGGAAAGGCTAATAGAGTTCTGGAACTTTATTTTACCAATGAAACAACAAAGAAGTTCACCACAGTAGGTTATTTTTAGACAGTTGGATAATGAGGATTGAAAATAATACACAGTTTTGTCATATTCACTACATTTTCCATGTGATATATAAAATTTGGGGAGGATTTAAAAATTAGATGTGTTGGTATTGTCACAATAACTGTATTTTATTCCTGAGATTCCTTGTGGGTTCACGTTGAATGCCGTTTTCTTATATCTTCTAGGGTGTGTTTGATTACTAGAAAAATTGTGATTTGTTTTGTAAAAGTCTGACTTGCAAAATAGTTAAACATGAGTCAGAAATGTTACTGCTTTCCCTCCTTGCCAGCAAATGTGACCATTTAAATAGTGAATGTCTCCTGGAGCTGTAAATGACTATACCTCACTTCAAGTCTCCTAAGTAAATCAAATGTGTGTCTTAAAGTGGTTTCTCTACAAAGATTGCTGTGCAGTGTAGCTTTGTCTTAGTACTGTTACTGAAGTTTGAAAATGTTTGCATGTTTAACATGAGATGCGTATGTTCTAGTATGTTTAATGCGTTTAAATAAATGCTAACTGCTTAAAACTCTCTTAGGTCCATTATTTAATCATCATTGGGATGTTGATAATTGCACTTGTGGTATGATTTTTACATTCTTAGATGTTTTTCTCTATAACCTAAAAAGTAAGCAGTGCATGCACTAGCTCTCTTCAAATAAAGAAACAGAAGTTCAGAAGCTTTCTTACATCAAGCAAACAAGAGAATTTAAATTTGAAATACAAGTTGATTCTTTTTTGTTAAATATTTTTATTGTATGAAATTATAATATAATTTCATTATTTTCTCTTCCTTTACCTTTCTCCAAACCCTCTCATATAATCTCGTTCTTTCAAATTCATAGTTTGTGTTTGTCTATGTCTGTATCTCTATGTGTTTGCCTGTGTATGTATGTTATACATATATGTGAATATATACATATATTCCTAAATACAACCTGCTCAGTCTGCATAACCTATATCCTCAGGGCTGACCATTTGGTATTGAATAATCCATTGCTGTGTTCTTCCCCAGGGTATCTCTCTCCCCCTCAGTGTTCCTTGGTTTTCTGCAGCTATTATTTGTCTAGGGTTGAGGCCTTAGGAACCACCACCACCGTCCACAAATGGATGGTATCAGATCACACTGGGCTCCCCAACTCTGCTTTTTCATCAGCTGCTATTAAGGTGTGAAAAACAAAAACTGAAATAATATATTTGCAGGTAAATGGATGAAACTAGGAAAGATTATATTTGGTGCTTCTCTCATCTTCAGATGTGAGTCTATAACCTGGTGTAATTGCAGAAACCAGGAAAGTAAAAGGAGACCCTTGCTGGGGTGGGGGATGGGGAAGCAATGGTTGGGGGATTGCCAGAGTGCCTGTAGGAGGAAGTGGGAAATGGATCTAATCAAGGAGGGGGAGGAGGATAAATAATGGAGAGAAAAGGGCAAAATAACAGAATGTTTGAAAAGTTCTAAGGAATCATATTGTGAACTATCTACCTAAAATACACACAATACAATCAGGTCTGTGTAGGAATATATACATATAATTTCAGTAAAAATTTCACATCTGGGCTGGCAATATTCCCTACCACCCCAGTCCAGGAACCATAGCTACCTAACATTCATACCTTTCAAATCAGGCATGAAAATTCTTCTTTTGAGTTCTTGATCAGGATTGTCCAAAAGTCCCCCCCCCCAAAAAAACATTATAGGTTATTGTTGTTGCCTTTGTTTGCACACACCCCCAGTAAGTGGTGAAGGTAACTGTTGCTGAAATCACTGTACATTTCAGACACAGGACCCAGAGGGCACAATTTGGATCAAACTTGAAAGCTTCCTCCTTGGGGACTAGCTTCATGGTACCAGAAGGTACCAAGCAAGCTTCAGAAGGAGGGAAGCAAGCTGAACTGTAACACCTATGAACCACAGTAGCCAGTATGGTATAATAACCTCAAGGGCGCAGTAATGCCACACATACCTTGGCAGTACTCAAGTATTCTCCAATTGTACAGAGACATACTCAACGTGAGAGAAATCAAGTCTGATACTGGGAGCTTAATCGTCTACCTAGTTCTAGTTAATGCACAAGTCTTGGAGGAGAATCTACATCCACGTTTCTAAACCAGCATTCTAAATATTTGTCCTTATACCCACATATACGTGTAATCTTCACCCCTTTAGTTAGGATTCATATCGCTCCGATAAAATACCATGACCAAATTCAACTTCTGTTTCTTTTGTATCTCAGACAGTACAGTGGCCAAATTTCACTTAAGGATTTTTTTTCCCCTTCTCTGGAAATAACTTTTTATCATTTATAGAAAAAAGTCTCTTACCTTGTGTGATAAGACTAATTTTGATTATGCTAACAAAATGAGTGTACTTCATTCTCTGCATAAACTCTTCACTTAATTGATTCATAATTTTAAAAAAATGGAATGTTTGTAAAATGCTGTATTGAATAAATATACATAATACTGCATAATAACATTTGAAACAACATTTCCCAAGGTGGGAAAATAAACACTGTCAAGACAGTAACTGCTTATTCAATTGCTCTTAAGACCAAACAATCCAGTAACACTATACTGATAACAGTAAGGGCTATTTCCCGTCTAAGAACAGTTTAAACTAATGTGTAACATTTCTTGTAGTCACGTCATGTAAATATAACACCATGTTCACTTAAACAGCTGTTCATGTAGTTACGCGGTTCATGGATATGCATTTGAGAACCAGTATTTCCCACCAGATAAAACTTCAAAGGTGGAATGTCATGTATTTCAGTGTTAGCTCCAGAGTTTCTACTTAGTTTGTGTGGGATCTCCATTTCTCTGGGAAGTGGCAAGAGTTGAAATAACTACTTGCATGGCGATAATTTTTCCATCACACACACACACACACACACACACACACACACACACACACACATATATATATATATATATCTTTTCAGCATATCAGAACAGAAATATAGGTAGAATACTCAAGCATATACTTCATATTAATCTGACTTTGTTTTATAGTCAGAAACTTTAGCTTCATATAATTTCTAAAGATGATGAGCATAAAAACTGCAGATGTCCAAACATAAAAAATAAACCTGGCCACATTGTCATTGAGGAATTCATTCACAGCAAAGCCTTACCTAGGCCTACATACCACTATCACAACTCACTATGCATAGTGCTCAGTGAATCTGTTAGTTTGATAGAGGTGAATGCTGTAATTTTCTTGAGTTGCAATTATCTGACAAGTATACATTTTGGAAATTTGCTATGGAATAGAAGTATAAAGATCCAAGAAGTGTACTGTGGATAGTCGTTGTAGTTTCCCAGAATGGAAGAAAAAAAAAAGACTTCAGACCTGAGCATGTAGTTGAATAGCAGAGAACTTTACTAGCCATATACAAGGCCCTAGGTAGAATTCCCTATATCCTATCTACCTACCTACGTACGTACGTATGTATGTATGTATGTATGTATGCATGTATGTATGTATGTGTCTGTCAATCTATCTATCTATCTATCTATCTATCTATCTATCTATCTATCTGAAACTTGGGTTCACTTTGATAAATATATCCTATTTTGGTGTTAATTCTTTATTTTTAATGGCTTGTTTTTATTTTTATGTACATTGGTGTTTTGCCTATGTCTTAGTCAGGGTTTCTATTCCTGCACAAACATGACCAAGAAGCAAGTTGAGGAGGAAAGGGTTTATTCAGCTTACACTTCCACACTGCTGTTCATCACCAAGGAAGTCAGGACTGGAACTCAAGCAGCTCAGGAAGCAGGAGCTGATGCAGAGGCCATGGAGGGATGTTCTTTACTGGCTTGCTTCCGCTGGCTTGCTCAGCCTGCTCTCTTATAGAACCAAGAC
>NC_034613.1:114992127-114994302 GCF_900095145.1 Mus pahari
CATTTCCCCAACTGAAGCTCCTTTCTCTGTGATAACTCCAGCCCGTGTCAAGTTGACGCAAAACTAGCCAGTACAGCCTCTATATGTGTATCTGTGTGATGAGGTTGGATCCCCTGGAACTGGGGATATAGACAGTTGTGAGCTTCCATGTGGTTTCTGGGACTTGAACCCAGGTCATCTGGAAGAGCAACCAGTGCTCTTAACTTCTGAGCCATCTCTTCAGTCCTACTCCACTTTTTTTTTCAGTTTTAAAAGCTGTTTTTCTTCATGTGTATGCTGTATATTGAGCAAATTCCTATCCATTACTCATCAAAGTTTTGATAGTCTCCACAAAGACACGAGGATTTTTGGAAACCAGCAGTATTATTAGAAATGTCTGAACTCAGAACTTATTCTCAAAGAGTAATTGACGCATATTTGTTTATGCTAGTTCACATTTTAAATGAACTTGTTTAAAAATATAGTGCTCTCATGACTTTTTTCCTCTAGCCCTTATATCTAAACAAAAGACAGATAGCTGTACAAGGAAACTTGGTAGGACTATGTTATGATTTTAGCTATAATCTGTGAATGATATTATTTGCATTGATTTCTGAAAAAGATTCCTCAATTCCTTCATGAGGGATTTCTAAGGGGGATATTCATTATGCGTGCTTTCTAACCCATGGATACATACATAAAACATATTTATGGATACATACATAAAACGAGACTCCACTGCAGTCATTCCTACTCAGAAAACAAAAAGGTGTCACTGCAAACTGCTGTCTTAGCCACACAGAAGCTCCTGTCAGCAGCAATTGACTTGGTGAATATACATCTAAAAGAGGAGTCTTTTTTTTAGCACTTTGAGAAGTGTCTCAAAGTAAGGATCCTGAAGCATCTCCTTGTATTATCAAGATAACCCACGGCAAGAAAGTATCTTCTCTTAATAGACACATGTCACAATCTTAGGCTATTGTAGCTGTCCAAGCACTGCTGAAATGGCAAGTCAGTCAGATTTGGGAGTTTATTATTTAAGAATCTATTTGCCAGCAAATCTAAGTCACGTTCAGCAGTATCTCCCTATTAGGAATCACTCAGTATATCCTTCCCCTTTTCTCATATTTTAAAATACTTTTTTCATTATAAAAATTGTCAATAAAAACATCACACACTAAAGCTAACCAGACCCGAAGTCTATACAACTTAATGATCTTCTACAATTAGAATTGGCATTTGAAAAGAAACCTCATCTTTTAATTGGCTTACGTTTCAGTCTTGGGGTAGTAGGGCGTGAGTGGGGTAAGGAGGGGGCATCTACCAAACTTTTTAGGGAAGAGATAGGACCATTTCCTGAGACAGTAAGACACAGATAAAGAACAGCAGAAAAAAAAAAAAAGAACAGCAGCAAGCCTACTAAAAGATCTACCACTGAGAGCAGAACTGCCCAAGAGGTTTGAAAGATGGGGGTCCAGGATATATAATCACTATTTCTCAGTCAAAATTCACCCTAAGGATCTACAGATTTGAAGAAATAATTCCAGTGTGGAGAGTAACCCTGTATGTTATAGTTGGCATGGAAACCTTGTGTAATTATGATGGCCCTGACAACTTAATAACGGAAACTGACATTGTGTGATGACTATAGAAGGGTCCCATTCCAGTGTCTGCACTCAGCTAAGGGCGTGAATATCTAGTTGTGGGGGTGGGGAGAGTGGTGCTGAACTTTTCTGCAAAGGAGACATTCAGGGAATCCCAGACCCTAGCCTGCTCCTTCCTACTAGAGAGTTCTTTGGGGGAATGTCTTGTTTATGAGACTCTTGAGATCTTCCTTTCCCCTGAGACTTTGGTGTTGTGCCCCAGGGTGTCTTTGAACAACTTTTCATGTAGAAGCCAGGCATTCATGGGAGGAAATGACAGGGATAGCTCTCTCTGAGACCAATTTTCTCCTCTGTGAAAATGACAGTTTAAATAGTAATTAGTAACTAATTTCCTTGTACATCCCAGGGGATGCTAAAATATGCAGTGGATTCAAAGGCATTCTTTACTAGTTTGCTTTCTGTTTCGGTGATAAAACAATGAACAAAAGCAACCTGTGGGATTGTGCCAGCCAGCTTTTCTTTCTTTCTTTCTTTCTTTCTTTCTTTCTTTCTTTCTTTCTTTCTTTCTTTCTTTCTTTCTTTCTTTCTTTCT
>NC_034613.1:114994312-114997505 GCF_900095145.1 Mus pahari
AGCATTTTGTCTTGAATCTTCTCTGCACTTTACTGTCAATACTACTGGTTTCTTGGTAGATTGTACTCACGGAATGCTGGGTAAATGTCTTGATCTTTTCTTTTCTTTTCTTTTCTTCTCCCTCCCTCCTTCCTTCCTTCCTTCCTTCCTTCCTTCCTTCCTTCCTTCCTTCCTTCCTTCCTTCCTTTCTGCCAACTTAACATGACTTCCTAGTGTCATCTGGGAAGAGGAAATCCCAATTTAGAAAATGCATCCATCACATTGGCCTTTGACGAGATTGTGAGCCATTTTGGTGATGAATAATCAGTGTGGAAGTGTCCAGTGTAGTCCACTGTTGGCCATGACTGTTGTTCCTAAAGTGAACGGCGAAGTAAACTGAGCAGCATTCCTTTGTGGCTTTTGCTTTAGTTTCTGACTCCAGGTTCCTTCCCTGCTTGCGTTCATGCCCTGATTTCCTTTGGTGATTGTTTCCTCCCCAAGTTGTTTTTGGTCATGGCCTATATCGCAGCAATAGAAAACAAACACAGGGAAGAAGGAGTTTATTTTATTCATCGCCTCCGAGTGACTTGCCATCAAGGGAAGCTGAAGCAGAGACCTTGAAAGAATGCTGTTTACTGGTTCACATCCCCAGATACAGGGTTCAATCATTTCAGGAGCAATATCAGACACTATATTGCAGTTACAATGAGATACATTCCTTAAATATTACCAGATATGTTTAAATTCATGATCATTTCCCCCCAAAATGTAATGTGTTCAATTCTCTAGTGTCAGACATGCCACAATCTCACAGCCTTATCCCAGCAATGCATGGTATTTCTGTCACTCTAGATTAAGTTTCATGGCCATTTAAATGGGACCATGCAGGCTTTAAAAAAAATTGGAATCTTTTTCTGCTTTTTATTCTCTGGTTCTGGGGGTGGGGGTGGGGTGGGTGGGCAGGGTCTTCTTTGTGGTAAGCAAGAACAGTACCACTAGGCAACATCTCTAGGCTCAGATCTGGCTTTTAAAATTCACCTTTAAATACCTATATTCTGGATATTTTATATATGGGTACATTTGTATGTATATCTTCCTATTAAGCTTGTTGTTAATTGGGGCTTGGGGCCATTCATACACAAAGTAGATATAAAGACTATCTGCAATTATACCTTTTGTGACAATATGATTGAGCAATATAAATGGAAGATTAGTATTTTAAGACACTACCAAGATCTCCAAACCCCTTATTTTCATTGTTTCATTGTTCACAATATTGTCAGTATTTGCAATATTCATTCTTTTTAATTTGTATCATTATACTAATAGTTCCTTATTGATCATAGTTTTTACTACTCTTTTCAAATGGTTGATGATGTTAAACAACTTTTTCTGAGATTGCTTGATATTTTTTAATTTTTCTTTAGTGGCATAGCTATTAAAATATTTTATTTTTATTGGTAAAGGTTTAATTAATGTATTTTATCTTTAATTATGGGGGTGGATGGGTATGTGGACATGACTGCAGTGGCTCATGGAAACCAGATGAGCTGGGTGCCTTGGAGCTAGAGTTACAGATGGTTATAGACCATAATCCACATACATATGTGTTTTTGAAGGCCAGAAATTGATATCAAGAATCTTCCTTGATTGCTTTTTTACTTCACTCTTTTGAGGCAAAGATCTCTCAATCATACCTTTTTGTTTGAGTACTAACAGACTCAACTCTCTTTCTGATTTCATCTTTCTTGTAGGTATACATAAGTGCCTTTATGTAATTGTAATTGCAATTTCTCTGACTTAATTAACTCTCCAAATTGTTAAAACTCTTCCAATGTAAAGAAGATCCCAAATAGTTTTTAAACTTAAAAAAGAAACACTTCTAATTTATTTTCTAAAGAATCTAGGCTTTTTAGTCTGTGAATGACAATTCTGTGTGAAGAATAGGCCTTAAAATTATTTCCTGGGACACATTAGTACACAAATTATATTAATGGCTTTCATGATAGTGCAACACCATTGCATAATTGGAATGAGCTCCATAAAGCCATATGTATTTTGCTGTACTGTGTCTTTGTGTTGCTAATATTTTTAAGAGTATTTCATAGCTGTGCGTGGTAGCTCACACCTATCATTCCACTTGGAAGGCTGAAGCAGGAAAACTACTAATTTGAGGCCTCACAACTATATAACACCACACTAATTCCACTTAGCATCATCAGTACATATATGGACGAGGAACCATATATACAGGAGTATGAGTAGCATTTCAGAGGCCTCATCATTGAAGAAAACTGTCCATCCCCAATAGCTGTCACTTGTTAATCACCTCAGCTACTCTTTTAACAGATAAGCTTACACCTATTTGCATTTTTGTATACACATGTATAAACGTTTTCATTTAGGCTCAGTTGCATTTTATTGTGTATGTAACACACACATACACTCACACAACATAGATTAGGTAATCTAGTTGCTGTCTCTTTTTATTTGGCATTTTTAATATTTATTGCTTTATCATCGAAACTACTCTTCTTTGTCTTTTAATTTTTTTTCATTCAGCACATCTTTATTATAGTCCCCCTTCATCTACTACTCCAAGTCCCTCCCCAACTCCTGTCCCTAAGCAGCACAATGCAAAATTGTCAAAGTGGCAGCGGCCCCTCCCTCCAGGCCCTCCTTCCTTCCTGCCCCAGTCTACAGCCACTGAAGACCCCAAAATGACAGCATCTTTAAAAAAATGGTGGCATCTGTCAAAACAGCCTTAGCTTGCTGCCATTGTGAGGGACTATCCAGACACCTTTCCTGCTTCAGCCTGCAGCCTTGGTGAAACACTACTGTAGGAGCTGTCCCACAGTGACAGCGCCTCCTCTCCAGCCTCCCTGAGCAGCCCCCAGAGAAAGCCTAAGCCAGTCTCCTGCTGCTGGGAAGGACTTACAACCCTAACTTATGGGCCTGGTGCAGTGAAAAGAATGTGGGGAGAAAACCGGCACCAAACCCTGAGCAGGAAGAACTGACCAATCCCTAAGCTCAAGATTTGAAATCCCACCAATCCTCAGTCTGGAAATCTCTGCCCTGAAAAGTTCTGCCCCGCCCCCCTAAGATATCCTATATAAGCCCCACCCTTTGTCCAATCCTTTGCTGCACAAACAGGGAGCACAAGACAGCCATCCTTGGATTCATCTCCTCCTCCTCCTCCTCCTCCTCCTCCTCC
>NC_034613.1:114997651-115008883 GCF_900095145.1 Mus pahari
CCCCTCTTTTTCCCTTCGCCTCCCCCTCCCCCTCCTCCCTTTTATGAGATGTACTGCCTGGTGCGACTCTCTCATCAGCAAAAGACAAGAAACAATGAAGGGAAGAAGGGAAGAGTTAGGAGCAACAGGGCCTAGGCTTCTGAGCTCCTCAGCTCAGCTGTGGGTATGCTCCTCTGGAAGCTGCAATACCTCCCTCTGCTTAGGAGGCTTCCCCTCAGAGCTGTGTGGTTCCTGCCCCCCACCTCACCCCCGTGCCTCAGGATACCCTTTCATTCCAGCAGAAACACTTACATTACAGATCTACTTCCTCTCTGTCTCATTAGAAAAGTACAGACTCCTAAAGGATAACAAGTAAACATAACAAAATAAAGTATAGTAAGATAAAACAAAATCATGAAATCAAGTCTGTACAAGGCAACCCAAGAGAAGAAAAATAGCCCCAAAAGTAAGTACAAGAATCAGAGACTCATTTGATCATACACTCGGGAGGAATCTCCTAAAAATACTAAGCTAAAAGTTAGAATGCATAAGTGGAGGACCTGTTGCAGACACCTTTAGGCTCTGTTCTTGCTTCTTCAGTCACTGTGAGTTTATATGTGCCTTGCTCCGTTGGAGATTCTTGTTGTCCTGGTAACCTCCATCACCTCTGGCACTTACATTCTTTCTGCCTCCTCTTCTGTCGAGTTCCCTGAGCTCTGAGGGTAGAGATTTGATGTAGACATCCATTTAGAACTGTGTGAACTGAGTGTTCCCAAGTGCGCTCTCTCTCTCTCTCTCTCTCTCTCTCTCTCTCTCTCTCTCTCTCTCGTAATGTCTGTTCATGAGTCTCTGTATTTGTTCCCATCTGCTGCAGGAGGAAGCTTCTCTGATGATGGCTGAATGAGGCACATTATCATCCATGAGCACAGTGGCATATCATTAGGAATCATTTTATTGGTTTTTGTTTGTTTTCTTTTTAGAACAGTAGCATTGGTTTTACCATAGGTCTGTGGTCCATCTAGTGTCTGGTTCTTGGCCACCCAAATGGTGTTGGATAGGAGTTCCATCTCGTGGAGTAGGCTTTAAGTCAAGTCAGACATTGGTTGGCTATTCCCATTTTGTGCCACCATTGCCCTAGCATATCTTGTAGGCGGGATCAGAGGTCAGATACATAGAACCCATATGAATGCTGAGTGGGCCTGGTTACTTCCCTGTAATTCCTCAGAGTGGCTGGCTAGACAAATTACTGATAAGCTCTGGGTCTGATCAAGAGATCTTGCCTACAAAGAATAAAGTAGAAAAGCAAACAAGGAAAATTCTTGATATCAATCTCTGGCTTACAAAAACACATATGAATGTGTGCACATAGGCAGTCACACCACACATATGAAAAGAAGAAAAACAAAACAAAAAAACCATGTGCGTTAAGTTTTCAAATGTGGCCCTAAGGAAATGATTTTGTGTCTTAGACCACCATGATGCCATTAAAAATGCTATTTCAGCTTCTAAGCCACACTGAGAGGGCAGGCAGAAGATACAGAGAGGACAGCCTACCACGTGGCCCACCAGCAGTGGGAGGCACGATGATGTGTGAGTATGTGGTGACAGATGGAAGAGAAAGAGAAGCAGAACAGTTTAAGCATTGTGAAGAGAGGCAGGACTGGAGTCTGGAGGGTACAAAGGAGCACCCTGATGTGTGAGTAGCCTGCCCTGCCACCTGAGGACATGGTGAGGTCACAAGCCTGTGCTGCTGCTGAGGGCCATGTCTGAGTCTGTAACCATGTGGCAGCAGGGCCCTATGTCCATGTCCATGTCTTAATTTACCACTAAAAGCCATTTGGACTTCCCTGGTCTGGCCTGCTGCCTGGGACCATGCTGATGTCCAGTGTTGGCTGTGTGCAGTGTTGGCCCTGCCCCTCACTGGCTGCAGCATTCAGAAGAGCTGTTCTTTGCCTGGGCAGCACAGAAGAGCTGGCTCTGGTGGTGAAGACGATGAGGCAGCCTGGAGGGCATGAGAGCAGGAGAGTTGTCCTTGGCCCTTGCTGACTGCAGCGTTCAGTGCGCTAGCCAGGCTCTGTTGGAGAGCTCGCCCAGGTGGTGTAGGTGCTGGAAAGTTGGCAGACTCACCAATTCAGCTACCACCCAGGGCTTTGATTTGGTCCACCCCAACATCTGCCCCATCTATGAACTGCTGGAGCATGTGAAAGGGCCAGTCCTGCAGATCCAAAGCTGCAGGATCTCTGTGACACAGGGCAACAACAGGATATCTGAACAGAGTCTCAGTGAGGATTTAGTATTGATAGAGTAGCTGAGGCCACAGGCCTCGAGCCAGAACAATGACCCATTGCCATGAACTTGCAAGCAAATATGTGTATGACACCCCATGGCTTGTTTTGCTTTGTATTTTCTTTTGGGGGCAGGTTGCAAAGACAGAGGACAGATACAAAAGGATGGGGAGATGAGTGGAATTGGGATCCATGATGAGAAATTCACAGAGAATCAATAAAAGGTTAAAAAATGCTATCTCAGTTTTTTTTTAAAAAAAATAGTATATTGGGCTACAAATATGCCTCGTAGGCTAAAATTACTTATTGTTTTTGCCGAAGACCTGGGTTTTACAGAAGAATGAACCCACATTAGGTGCCACATAACTGTGTATAACTTCAATTCTAGAGGATATTATTATTTTATGGCCTCCATAGGTACCTACATGCATGTGGTGCACATAAACTCATGCAGGTACACTGTACTGGTTGGTTTTGTGTGTTAATTTGACACAGGCTGGAGTTATCACAGAGAAAGGAGCCTCCCTTGAGGAAATGCCTCCATGAGATCCAGCTGTAAGGTATTTTCTCAATTAGTGATCAAGGTGGGAAGGCCCCTTGTGAGTGGTGCCATCTCTGGGCTGGTAGTCTTGGTTCTATAAGAGAGCAGGCTGAGCAAGCCAGCGGAAGCAAGCCAGTAAAGAACATCCCTCCATGGCCTCTGGATCAGCTCCTGCTTTCTGACCTGCTTGAGTTCCAGTCCTGACTTCCTTTGGTGATAAACAGCAACGTGGAAATGTAAGCTGAATAAACCCTTTCCTCCCCAACTTGCATCTTGGTCATGATGTTTGTGCAGGAATAGAAGAAACCCTTACTAAGACACATACAGAGATACAGAAAAGATAAATAAAAATATCGTATATTAGGTGAATATATATTATATATTTCACATATACATGTGGGTGGTTTATTGTCTAATATACATATGTAATATCTGTACATATGCATGCAAAGACAAGGTATATATGACAAATCTCCATTTATGCTTCTAATTATATAGATATAACCCTTTAATATTAATCTTTTGAGAGCTGGGCTTAAGGCAGTTGTAAAATTATGTGCTTGTTAAATTTTTACTGCTATGGCAAATACTTGGGAGAAACAATTTTGAAGAAGGAGAGATTAATTTTTATTCATAAGTTCAGGGATTTTCAGTGCAAATTCAAATGAATTAATTGCTTTACAGGAGCAGCAAGAAAAATGTTTATCACTGGAAGCCTGTAGCAGGAGCTGTTCATCTCACAGCAGGCAAGAAGCCAAAAAAAAAATTTTGGAAACTTTTGGAAATTCACGTTGCCTGAGTTGCCCCAGTCCTTAAGCAGGAAAAACTATATTTTACAAATACTTAAGGATATGGACTTTGGAGTCATACAGATAGGATATATATATATATATATATATATATATATATATATATATATATTTACATCTCCACACTAATAACAGACACATGCCTATGTGTCACTTTAAAATCAGACTCATGATAAAAGTTTTCAGTCTTTATGCTATAAGAAGCATTGACAGAATCTTTCAGTGCAATTCTTTTACATTATTCTGTGGCTGTGTTTAGAGTCTTGCAGTTTCATGTAGCAATGCCTCAGTGCATTTTGACTGTGAACCATCTTTCCATTTGTTCCTGCCTAGTTTTTCATCTTTAATCTAAACTGTTGTGCCTTTCATCTTACATTTTCTATACCTCCAGAACCCAGTCTACTCCACATAAGTTAAAGGCAGAGCTTTCTAGGAGTCAGTGTGCATGAGGTCAGACCCCTTGCGTGGTTTAACAATGCAGCACATGTAGAATTTGATCTGATTCTGCACGAGTAGTCCTGAAGGGTGTATATTTCTTTCGCTGACTTTCAGTAGCGTGAAGAATTGCCTGCAAAAGTGTATTAATTTCCTTTGCAATCCCTCCTGAGGCCCTGGGCTGACTCAGTTTTACCCAGAATCTCCTAGACGCAGTGGAGCTGAGTATTAAGTAGATTTTATGCAGGCTGTAACCTTTGCCCCCACTAAGGAGTCATTCATTGCTGGGCTGTCGAGGTGGATGAAGAGAGCCAGCTGACAATGGCAGACTGCCAGGAGGAGCAAGCTGAGAAACACCACTTGATTTTGTAGCCTTTCCTGAAATCTGGGGAAGCAGAGACATGCCTTGAATGCTTGTTGAATGGAAAAAGCTTACCTATGAGAAATGTCTACCCATCCTCTGGATAGCTGGAATTTCAATCCACAGCTGAAGTCTCCCAATTGCTAACTAAACTCCTGTGAATCAATTCATACATTAGTTCTGGGACGCTATTGTTTAATTTTCTTGGCCTAAGGATGTTCACCCACTCTGTCATTGTGGAGCAACACACTGTGCCGTGTTACCCTCTTGAACTGTTAGTAGTTGTAATTATCTGAGAGAGACCTGCACACGATTGAACCTAACAATTTACTGTTATGAGAAAGGAGAGCTCACAAGTTACTGGAAGAGAAAGATTTCCTCCAGAGAAAGAAATGGTCACTCAAAAGCTGCCAACGTTCCTGTAAGTCATTTGTAACCCAAGCTCCTGTAATAGAACCAACTGCTTCCCCAGGTTACACTTTATTGGAATTAATCTTTGTTTCCATCACTCGTGTCTAATCTTCAGTGAGTCAAATTTGCCTACTTCTCCTAAAAAAAAAAAATTCACATAACAGACACTAAGCCCTTTCTCTCTCTTTAATTTCTTAAATCCCTGTGTGCCTAACTTGGAAGTACACTCCCTTGATCCCAGCACCGTAAAGGGTGTGGGGGGGGGGTATAGGGAACTTTCGGGATAGCATTTGAGATGTAAATAAAGAAAATAAAAAAAATGTGAATAAAAAAAAAAAGCAGAAGTAGAAAGGAAGTCGGGGACAATACCTGTTGTAATTTATACCTGGGTGCAGGGGTAAGAATGGCCCAGTCTTCAAAAACCCAAAGGCTGAGGTTATGTAGTTATTCAATGGAATGCTGCTTGATGTGCGTCATGCTGTAGGGACCGGCCCAGAGCTGCAGAAATAGTAAGCTTTACAATCACAATAAGAAGGGTCACAGTTGAGGAAGAGGTACCATCACCACCCCAGCTTAACAGACTCTGCACCAATGCTCTCACAGCACCCCTGTACTAACACGCTTCTCTGAGAAATACACAGATACCACTTATATAACGCACAGTGGTATCCGTTTAAAGAACATTCCACATGAGAGTGGTTAAGTGGAGGTGAGAAAATTTTAACAAGACCTCAAAACAGGTTCCTTCTTGTCTCAGCATAGACCAAGGAAATGCCTAAAAGAAAGACAAGAAAATCCCTACCCTTCACAGACTCTCAGGACCAGTGCATACCTAGCCTCTCGCCATTGGAGTCTTGGGAACCCATTGGAACATTCAGGAGAAAAGGAAACCCAACTGTCTAGTATTGCTTTCCACTGACTCCCTGTCGTCCCCAAGGAAAAATTTGGTTGTGATGTTTGGAACTTAGCAGAATCATTTCTGGAAACACTATGAAAAGTTCCCCTCCTCTGAGCACCCCTTAAAGTTGTCTCTCTTCCTGTTTTGTGGTTAATGTCTTTCTTCATTTCAGAAACACTGTGTGATTACTTCCCAGCAATTTTAATAATTAGTATATTTGCAAGAGTAGGTGCATGTTATAGGAAAAAGAGCTGACACCAAAAAAGAAAGCATAATATTCCAAATTGTAACTAACACCCACCGAAAATCTCTTTTGGTGATGTGATGTGTGTTTGTATGTGTGTGTGTGTGTGTGTGTGTGTGTGTGTGTGTGTGTGTGTGTGTGTACCTTATGTATTTATAAGATACCTCATTACATTGAACCTGCTCTTTTGTTTGATTCATCACATTGGGTAGAATTGTGTGTTCCCAATAGGGTAGTCTCTAGATCCAACAACTTGGGCTATTAGAAAATCAGCCATCACTGGGAAGAGAGGCCCCTTGGTCTTGTAAACTTTATATGACCCAGCACAGGGCAAGGCCTGGGCCAAGTAGTGGGAGTGGGTGGGTAGGGGAGCAGAGGTGGGGGGAGGGATATAGGAAACTTTTGGTTTGAAATGTAAATAAAGAAAATTTTAAAAAAAAGAAAGAAAGAAAAGGGACAGAGATAAACAAAGTATGAAGATTGTGTGAAGAGAAAGGCAAATCTTGGGGTAACATCAGTCAAGGAGGGCACACTAGAATCCAAAAGAGCTATGGTAGGATTTTCACCTACCACATGCAGAATCAGAGCCCTGCATAGATCTAGATTTCATATTCCTAGTCTTTGCTTAACATTTGAGAAAAAAGAAAATAAACCTCTAATTTAAGTTCATAAGTCTCAACTAACCTGGACCCCTGAGATCTCTCTGACACTGAACCACCAACCAGGTAGCATACACGAACTGATCCTAGGCCTCCCAGCACATATACAGCATAGACGGCCTAGTCTGGCCTCAGTGTGAGAAGACGCCCTAACCCTAGAGAAACTTCGGGCCTGGGGAGAGGGGGAGGACACGGGAGGAGACACCCTCTTGGAGATGGGAGGGGACACCCTCTTGGAGATGGGGCAGGAGAAATAGGATGAAGAACTGTGGGAGGGAAGACCTGGAGAGGGGTAATGACTGGACTGTAAAAAGATAAAAGTAATTTTAAAAAATGCCAGGTATGGTGGTGGCTCATACCTGTAAACTCTAGCACTTGGGAGGTAAAAGCATAAAGATTGCCAGGAGTTTGAGGCTAGACTGGGCTACATAGTGAATTCTGGACCAGTCTGATATTCTGTCTTAAGAAAACAAAAAGGAACAAATGAACAAGCAAATAATAAACACATAAAGGTCATGCCAGCCCTAGGAAATCCATGCAATCACAAATCACAAACATAACCTACATTGCTGTGTTGGAAATGGCCATTTCCTTCTCACATCTAGTTTATATGTATTTTTCAGAGTGCAGGCTTTTATGTATTTATTGGGCTAGGTCTAGTACTGCTATGTATTCAAATGCTAAATTCTGTACCCCTAGATCTGGTTCTCTCAAGAGCAAATTCTTACATACACCAGTTTTTGTTGTGCAAACTTTGCTCCCCAAGTTAACAGGTCAATAAAAGGCTAAAGCCTGTAATTGGGCAGTAGAGAGACATGACTACAAGCCTGAAATGTATTGATAGCCACGTGGCTGGATGGGGCTGGGTGGTTGGACTAAGAGCTAGATGTGAGTCTGCCCAACTAAGGCCTAAGCTGTGAAATATTAAAAGGTCTCTGTGTGATTACTTGGGGGAGCTATCTGACTAAGGAATAACTGCCACCATATTAATTTCCAGCATTAATTAACATATACAGAATATTAATAATCACATTTTTCATGTTTTCCCATGAAGAAGGCTATTTTTTTTTCATTTTCCTCTCTGTAAAGTATTCCATTTCCATTAAGAACTTTTGCAGTTCCAGCTTGGTTGTCATAAATTGCCTTAATTTGTGTTTGTCTTTAAAAACCTTTGTTTGTTTGTTTTTCATCAGTTTTGGAGGATAGTTTTTGCAGGGCACAGCATTCTTGGTTCAGAGTTGTATACTTTCAGGTACTGAACTATTTCATTCCATGTTCTTCTGGCTTTTATGGTTGCTAATGAAAAATCTGCATAATCCTGATATTTCTGCCTTTATCTGTGAGTTGTCTTTATTCTTATGCTGCTTTTAGAATTTTTTATTTTGTATTTTTGACATTCTGACTAATATGTCATAGTTTCCTCTCTGGTCATGTCTATTTGGAGTTCTATATGCCCCTTCTGTTTGGAAACTTAGCCAAACATCCACCCTTTTCTATAAATTTCTCCTCTAGTTTATTCTTATATACACTTTAGAGACTGTCTTGTCAAGAGCTTGGATATATTTCCTTAATTCATGAACTGCTTTGTTTGATTCTTCCTTATGATCACTAATTATTTTAAACAACAAAATTCTAAATTCTTTTTCTGATATTTCACCTGTTTCTGTAATTTTTCATTCTATATATTTTGTGTGTTGCTCTATTATGTTTTAGAGTTTATTTGTTTTGACTTTCTCTTCTTCCAAGCCAGTTGGGATATTCTGTTGTCTGAGAGTCTTCTGAGGGTGGCTTCATGGATTTCAACTATGGAGACTGATGAAACTGGGTATTCATTATGGAATGCGTTGCTTAAATAGTCTCATCTTGACTTGTGTCTACAGGATGAAATGTGGACCTGGATATTCACCACCTAGATGAGCAGATGGAGTCAACGATTTAGCCACCTCTTAGATTCTATGAACCTACTAGAGGCAATGCTGTGGAGTGGACTCATTTGGTCCCTCAACCCGCGGGAGAATCAGGGTCTCAGTACTCAGGTGGGCAAGGAGTCAGTGAAAAAATAGACACAAACACAAGGGAGTGTTGATCTGAATGTAATTTCTCAAAGCAAACATCAGACTTATAATACAGAAGAAAAACAAGGAAGCTAGGCAATACATCAGCCAAGGTAAATAGAGATGCATAATGGCTCTTTACACAAAACAGAGTAAATGCATACATAAAAGTTAACAGGAACCAGGCAGTGTTTACAGCTGAGATAAGATCAGCCCTATATAAAATCAGCTATTCACAGGAGCCAGGTGAAAGGGCTAATATGCCCAGGTACAATTCTGGTCTATTGTATAACCCACCACCAGGGGGTTTCTGCTCTTGCTAACCTATTCATGAACAATAAAATACTCTAGTTCCTCCTTAAACTACAACCCTACTTCTTCCTAGACCATTGCAAATTCCTGCATATGGGAGTGACTTGGCTGTAATTCTAAGTTTACTTTGTTGAACTAGCCCTGAGATTTCTAGCTCCTATCCCGCAAACTGCAATGCCTGGTTTCTAACTATCAACACTGGAGGCATTTCATCTAAATGAGTAACATTCTTATGAAATTCCAAGCCCGTGGTCAGCTCAAGGACTGCTGAGGACATTGGAGAAGGCCAGGATTAAAGTTCAATCTAACTTAGCTATTTGTCAAATCATTCCTTGAGGACACCTATAATAATACAATACTGAAGGAAAGTACTTTAAACCCTTCACCTACTATCGCGAGGACATATCTAGAGCATCAGTGCTATGGGATGCCAAGGCTCCAGGAGACCAGTTTCTGTGAAACTTTTTGCCGCAGGACTGTAGCCAAGCTTTTGGGCTTGCGTTGCAGACTTTACTGGAGTGGGTGTGGCAAGGCAGGATACAAACTTCAAATCCACTCAAGAACCACAGTCCCATAGTAACCTCTGGAATGACAGCAGTATACATATTCTAGGTCCTGCAGTGACCCCTGGAACCTCAGAAATCAGAACCCCAACACTTTTTTTCTTTTTACAAAGAATTGAAGGAATTAAATGCCAAGGAAGTAAAACCACCAATCAATAAATGGACAAATGAATGGAATGAACGGTTTTCTAAAAAAGAAACACAAGTGGCCAATAATTATATTTTAAAATGTTAAATATCCCTAGCCACCAGGGAAATACAAATTAAGATGACTTTGGCATACCACCTCACCCAGTCAGAATGACTATCATTAGGCATTGACAACAAAAGTTTGGGAGGATGAGAGAGAGTGAACCCTTATTTACCATTGATGGGGGTGCAGGTTAATTCAGCCAATGTGGAAATCAGTTTGGAAATTTATCAAAAAATTAAAAGTAGAACTACCATATAGCTCAGCTGTTTCACTACTGCCAGGTACATGCCCTAAAAACTCCATACTCTAGCACAGAAATATTTACATCCCCCTGTTTATTGCTACTTTATGCTCTATAGCAAAGAATTGCAATCAACCTAGTTGTCAATTAACAGATGAGTGGTTAATGGAAATGGTTAATTATATATATATATATATATATATATATATATATATATATATATATATGTGTGTGTGTGTGTGTGTGTGTGTGTGTGTGTGTGTGTATGAATGGATGGATGGATTTGTAATGTATAATATTAACCCAGGTCATACAACTTCAGAAAAGAAAGAAAAAAAAACATAAGTTGTTCATATGAGAACCTAGTCAACAATATCTGTATATATGTGAACAAATGCACATGAGGGCATAGTATAGCATGTAAAAATAGAAGAAGAGTGGACTGATATTAGAAGATGATGAAGGACTGAGTGTGGGTAATAGACATGACTTATGAAAGAGAATTTAAAGTTAATTGTTTTTCTAGTTCTAATTCGGTCATGGACCTTTCATTTTGGGGTGGTGAAAAAGTACATAAAATATATTTGATGGTAAATGTGTAAAACCCAATGTGAAGTTTATTTATATGTACATTCGTTGGGTCTGGTTGATATCAGTGTGTGATGTTTTTGATTTGCAAAATGTTTTTAATTCAAAATAGATTCATTTCATACTCTGATGCTTCCTTTTTCCCCAGATCCTTCTCACCTCCTCATCTACCCAAATCCCCATCCTTTTATGCTCTCTCTCATTAGAAAATAAACAAGTATCTAAAGAAAAAGAAAAAAAGAAAATAAGATTAAAACCAAATAAGCTTGAATAGGACAAAACTAACAAATGAACAGGAAAAAAAGAGCCAAAGAAAAAGCACAATAAATCCATATAGATGCAGAGACACACTCATACACAAAGAGATCCCATAAAGACACATAACTGGAAACCATAATAGATTAGCTAAAGATCTACAAGGATGGGGGAGCCCAGACAAAGGATTCATCATGGGACAAATAAAACAAAAAAACAAAAACAAAAAATCTCTCCAAAAATACCATTGAATTTATTTTCTGTTTGGCCATCTACTGCTAGGCATGGGGCCTCTTTTTTTTCCAAGATAGGGTTTCTCTGTGTAGCCCTGGCTGTCTTGGAACTCACTCTGTAGACCAGGCTGGCCTTGAACTCAGAAATCTGCCTGCCTCTGCCTCCCAAGT
>NC_034613.1:115009543-115024543 GCF_900095145.1 Mus pahari
GAGGGAGAGGGAGAGGGAGAGGGAGAGGGAGAGGGAGATTGAGGACCCCTAACATCCTTCAGAAAGCTACTTTGAAGTCTTTGTCTTGTTATTCAGCTAAGTCGCTTTTCTCACGGCCTGCTGTAATAGTGTTGCTGGACTCTAGTAGAGATATATTGTTCTGGCTAGTACTAATTGTGGTTTTATGCTGGTATTTCAGCATATAAATGATTGTAATTCTAGCTGCTGATATCTGGTTTTGTCTTTGCTGGTTGGGTGTTTTGTCCCTTGATTTCTGTTGCCCTCTCTGGTTCTTGGGAGAGTGTGGTGGCTGTGGGTTGCCTGGTGGGGAATGCTTCTGAAATCCTGCCAGGTAGCCACTAGGGCTTCTGGATAGGAACATGTTTCTTAGTATTGGGAGCTAACAGAGATAGAGATGGGCTTGAAGTGAGGGTGAGGGAGCCGAGGGGGTTGTCACCAGGACGAAGGAGAGCAGGGTATGTGACCAGAATCTGCTTAGTCCCCTGAGAATAGGGGCAGAGAGAAAAGGCCTCAGCAGACAGTTTGCTGCAGACCTGGCGATGAGACTGGGGAATTGAACATGGAAGAGAGGAAACCCCCCTTTCTGCTTCCCTGGCTGCTGGTGCTGGTGAATTCCTAGGAAATGCCTGTAGGGAGATGGCTGCTGACATAAAGACATGAAGTGATCAATGAAGACAAGAAGTCTGTAGAAGAAGATCTGAGACCACAGCAGGTGGCCTGCTACAGAGCTGGGAATGAGACTTGGGGTTGGATTTGGCTCAGAGGAAGGAAAGTGAATTTCTGAAGAGAGCCTACCTGCTTCCCTGGCCCATGGAGCCAGTGGATTCCCAGGGAATGAACCTTGCTGTAGAGTAGATGTTTGAGAAACCAAAAAAATGGATATGGCCTTTCATCTTTGAAGTTATGAACCCAAGGCACTGAAACTTGTGTCGAGTTGACAATAAAAACTACTAACCATGGAGCAGAAGTTTAGAGCACTGACTATACTTCCAAAGAATCCATGTTCAATCCTCAGCACCACATAATGGCTTACATTTTGTTTAAGATTTATTTATTTATTTTATGTATCTGATTACATTGTCACTCTCTTCAGACACACCAGAAGTGATCAGATCTCACTATACATGGTTGTGAGCCACCATGTGGTTGCTGAGAATTGAACTCAGGACCCCTGGAAGAGCAGTCAGTGTTCTGAATTGCTGAGCCATCTCTCTACATGATTGCGAAATATTATGTGCTCTTCTGTTCTTTGTAGGCACCAGACATGCATGTGGTGCACAGACATACATGCAGGCAAAACATCCATACACATAAATAATTTAAAAATTCAAAAGTCAACACAATAAAGATTAAAACTTTATTCATGATAGCCAGAAGCTGGAAACAACCCAGATGCCTCACAACAAAAGAATGGATACAGAAAATGTGGTTCATTTACACAATGGAATACTACTTAGCTATTAAGAACAATAACCTCATGTAATTCACAGGCAAATAGATGGAACTAGAAAATAACATCCTGAGTGAGATAACTCAGACCCAAAAGGACATTCATGGTATGCACTCACTAAGTGGATATTAGCCACACAAAAATAAAAGTACAGAATACCCAGTATACAATCCACAGAACTCAAAAAGGTGAACAAGCAGAAGGGTCCAAGTGAGGATGCCTCAATTCCACTTGGGAGGGAGAGGAAAGCAACCATGGGCAGGCGGGGGGATGTACGTGGGAGGGAAAGGGGACAGGGAGGGGAAGAAGGGAACATGATCAGGTATTGGGTGGGGGAAGCCCTGAGGGCCAGCAGAAATAATAGAAACAGGCAACCTCAGGAGATAGGAGGTTGGAGCGAGCTTCCAGAATGCACCAGAGACCTGGGAGGTAAGACTCTCAGGATTCAAAGAGAGGAACCTTGGATGAAATGCTCGACAGTAGGGAGAGGGAACGTATAGAGCCCACCTCCAGCAGGAAGACAGGGCATCAAGTGAGGGATGGGGTTGCTATCCCACAGTCAAAACTCTGACCCATAAGTGTTCCTGTCTGAAAGAATTACAGGGATGGAAATGGAGAGGATCCTGAGGAAAAGAATGCCCAGTGACAGGCCCAAAGTGGGACCCAGCTCAAGGGGAGGCTCCAAGGCCTGACACTATTACTGAGGCTATGGAGTGCTCACAAAAAGGAATCTATCATGACTGCCCTCTGAAAGACCCAACAAGCAGCTGAAAGAGTCAGATGCAGATATTTACACCCAACCAATGGACAGAAGCAGCTGACTCCTGTGGTTGAATTAGGGAAGGCTGAAAGAAGATGAGGAAGTGGGAAACCCTGTAGGAGGACCAGCAGTTCCAATTAATCTGGACCCCTGAGATCTCTCAAACACTGCACCACCAAACAGACAGTATACAGCAGCTGATATGAGACCTCCAACATACATACAGTAGAGGACTGCAGGGTCTGGGTTCATTCAGAAATGATGTACCTAACCCTCAAGAGACTGGAGGCCCCAGGGAGTTTGGAGGATAGGTGGGGTGGAGGCAGGGGTGGGGGTGATGTATGGGAGGAGGAACAGTCAAAAGGTGGATCAGGATGGGGATAAATTCTGGACTGTAAAAAAATATTAAAGACTAAAAAAATTAAAAATTAAAAAACAAATGAAAAAGTAACCAGGACTGCACTTCTAAGGTCCACATCCTAAGAAGGTCAAGGGAAACATGTCCTGGTTCTGGCCTAGTTTCACTCTTCCTCAATTCTATGATCATTTTAGCTAAGAGGAATTATGCCTGCCTCCAAATGCAACTTATTACTGCTTAATCTAATTCCTAATTGAGTGCTACATTGCAAAGACTCCATGTAATTCCCTGGTCACTGTTCTCTTTACATGCATACATGCATCTCTCTGTCTCTGTCTCTGTCTCTGTCTCTGTCTCTCTCTCTCTCTCTCTCTCTCTCTCTCTCTGTGTGTGTGTGTGTGTGTGTGTGTNTGTGTGTGTGTGTGTGTGTGTGTGTGTGTGTGTGTGTGTGTGTAGTCAGGTATCTGATATTGCACCTGTGAGTGGGAGATGACCACAGTTACATCAGAACAGAACAACACAACTTTTCCTATATCTGCACTCCTAAGGATCGCCTTTGTTATGTCATTGCTATACAGTTTCCTGACCCTTCCTATGAAACCCCGGGACATGTACTAGAATATACTCAGAGGACAAGTGCTTCAAACCATTTCCTATTCCTGGAGCATCCAGTATCAGTCACCCTTACCAGTAACAGAGTCAGTTATCAACAGAACTGGAGGAAACCCACATAATGCCACCATTCTCACGGGGGTTACTACAGAGTATGTCCCATACACTGTCCTCTGCCACATCTGTGTAAATTGCTGGAGTGTCATCACTCTTGGGCCATCAAGAGACAGCTGGTCTTTCTAAGTTTGACAAAAACACTAATGACAGAAAAGGAAATTTCAGGAGTGGACGATTTCACTGCTGAATTTAACCAAAGTTTTAAAGGCTAATGTCAATGCTTTTTAAAATATTCCACAGAATTCACAGAGAAGGAGCACACACACACACCCTTCACACTCATTCTGTGAGGCCAACATAACCATATCACCCAAACCTGAAAAGGACGTGATAAGAGCAAAAGGACAACAGGCCAATATCACTATGAACATAACGCGAAACAATGCTGAACAAAACAGTAACATGTAAGGATGAACCTGATTTTGTTAATACAGGAAACAGGACTGGCCTTGTTCTTACACAACTGTTTAACAGTATTTGAGAGAACTGTCCAGTGTACAAGGCATGGAGTGAGACTACAATAACCTTTCAAATGGCACGTGTGTCTGAGTGTCAGGGCTAAGGCATGTATCAAAAAAACCTCATTTATCATTGCTTCTCTAATAAGAACACCAGACATCTGTGAGCAATAGCATCTCTAGGCAGGTGGTATTAAGCTATAAAAGACAGCAAGCTAAACATGGGAGAGCCAGTAAGTAGTGTGCTTCCATGCTTCTTCTTGAGTTCTTACCCTGACTTCCCTCAATGGATCGTGATCTGAAAATATAAGCCAAATAAACCCTTTCCTCCTATGTTTAGTTACCTTTCCACTTCTGTGACAAAGCATCATGACCAGGTAACGTATGGAATAAAACATTTAATAATTGGAGCTCACAGTTCCAGAGGGTAGTAGAATCCATGATCATCGTGCTGAGGAGTCTTAACATACAGAAAGGCACAGTACTATAGCAGTAGCTGAGCAAGCATGAGGGAGAGAGAGAGGGAGGGGAGAGACAGAGAGAGGGAGAGAGAGAGAGAGAGAGAGAGGGAGGGAGAGGGAGGGGACAGAGGGAGGGAGGGAGAGAGACAGTGCAAGAGAGAAAGAGAGTGCACAAGAGAGAGGGGGAGGATGGGCTTTTGAAACATCAAAGTTCTTTCCCAGTGACATATCTCCTCCAACACCTTCCAATACTTCTCAAACAGTCCCACCAACTTCTAATAAAGTAGTCAAATATATAAGCATATGGAGGACATTATTGTTCAAACCAGAATGTTTTATCATAGCAACATATAAAGAAAATATAACAACACCACCACCAACAAAATGCCCTTGTTGGCATGACTATTGCTGTGATGAGACACCATGGCCAGAAGCAAGTTAGGGAGGAAGGGGTATATTTGGCTTAAGCTTCCACATAGCTATTCATCATCAAAGAAATTCAAGACAGGAACTCAAACAGGGCTGGACCCTGGAAGAAGGAGCTGATGCAGAGACCATGGAGGGATGCTGCTTACTGGTGTGCACAGCCTGCTTTCTTATAGAACCCAGTGCCACCAGCCCAAGGAAGGCACCACCCACAATGGGCTGGGCCCTCTGATCACTAATTAAGAAAATGCCTTACAGCCAGATCTTATGGAGGCATTTTCTCTATTGAGGTCCCCTCCTTTCAGGTATCTCTAGCTTCTGTCAAGCTGACATAAAACTAGCCAGCACAGATGTAATATATAGAATACTAAAAACACTGATTGAAACCTTCCCAAAATGTCTCTGTGGGCACAATAATAGTGAAGCCACATGTTTCTTTTTCTGCTTTGTTATCAACAGGTGCTCACGAATAGCACTAGGACCAGGATGGTAAAAACCACTATGAGAAGAGCCTTAAGTCCTGACACCTTAATGAAACCATGAATGCCTGGCTGTTTCCATGTTTCCATCATATCAGAGGGCAGTGTCTCCACTCCTCAGTTCTTGACTGCAGCATCTTACACACACACACACACACACACACACACACACACGCACACGCACACGCACACGCACACGCACGCGCACACACACACACACACACAAAATCACAACAACTCCTGCCCCGAATGGTGCACTGCTCTCAGGGAGTGGAGCAGCTATGTGAAAGGCACTCTACTGAATCAAGTCTGGTTTATGAAGCAGCTACCTACTTAGTCAGTACAGTGGAACATTTGTGCAAAATTGCATAGTCTTTTTTTTTTTTTCTTAAGAAAGTCCCTGGTGGTAGCACCTGGGGTTTTTCTGCAAGATGACATGAATTACATTTCCAAAGTAAGACGACTTTACCAAATTTCTTTTCTGTTTAAGCAATGGGCATGAGATTATCAAAAAGGTAGGATTTCACTATGAGAAAACTGTACAAATCTATCTGTTTGCACACTTTTAGTTTTAAAAATGGATAGTGATATGGAGTCAATTCCGAATGTTTCTCTGGGATCTGCATTTAGGATAGATAAAGAATCAGATACGTTTTTTTTTTTTTTTTTTTTTTTTTGAGACAGGGTTTCTCTGTGTAGCCCTGGCTGTCCTGGAACTCACTCTGCACCAGGCTGGCCTCGAACTCAGAAATCCGCCTGCTTCTGCCTCCCAAGTGCTGGGATTAAAGGCCTGCGCCACCACGCACGGCTCAAATACTTTTCTTGCTCCACTTGTAGGTGTTGCCAGATGCTTCCATGAAGTGTATTAGTGTGCTAGCCCTCAGACCTATGCATTTATGGTTCACGTTTTTCATTTGAGGAAAATAAAGCATATGCACAATGTCTGACTGGGTTTTCTTCCCAAACTCTAGAATTGTTCCCAGTGATATGAATCATGAAGTTGGACCATTATTTTTTAATCTGTTTGTTTTTATTTTTATTAGATATTTTCTTTATTTACATTTCAAATTTTATCCTCCTTCCTCATTCCTCCCCCCGAAAACCTCCCTATCCCAGCCCCCCTCCCCTGTTCACTAACCCACTCCTGCTTCCTGGTCCTGGTATTTCCCTACACTGGGGCATAGAACTTTCACAGGACCAAGGGCCTCTCCTCCCATTGATGACCGACTAGGTCATCCTCTGCTACAGGTGCAGCTGGAGCCATGAGTCCCACCATGTGTATTCTTTGGTTGGTGGTTTAGTCCCAGGGAGCTCTGGTAGTACTGGTTAGTTCATAATATTGTTCCTCCTATGGGGCTGCAAACCCCTTCAGCTCCTTGGGTCCTTTCTCTAGCTCCTTCAATGGGGACCCTGTGCTCCAAAGTTGGACCATTATTGTTGAATTCAAATAGACTAAATTTAATATTCATGATCTATGACAAAGAAGGTCTTATGGAATCTCCCGCCGCCACCGCTAGATTCAGCCATTGTAGATTTCTATCATCACTCATCCATCTCTACTCATAGAGGTTTCGCTGACAACTTCCCTAGCCGCCTTGATTCATTTAGATTTCTTGATCTTTCTCCATATACTCACCTATTCAAATGGAACATTCCATCTCATTTCTGGATTCTAAGGTTGTATGGCTTATCTACAGATCTTCCCTCATCTGATATGGAACAGTGGTCAGTTTTCTACCCTTGGGGGCTCCATAAGATTCTTTGAAAGCTATAATCTGAGGAGGCAGCATGGTTAATATTCAATCTGAATATGTATTTTTAAGTTTGTTTTGAGAAGTGTTTTTGAAAGATGCATGTTCTGAAACATTGTCCATCATCTTCTATGAGGACAAACTTGCAAGAAAGCTGCTTTGTTTTGGCACATATAGACAGGACTCCATCAGATAGGAAATTCACTTTGACTGTCGAAGTGCAGCATCATAGGCTCAATACATTTTCCAGTTTCAGGCTTTAATTAATAATTTAAAAAAAAACATCTTTTCTTGTGGCCCAACCACTGGCTCTCTCTCCCATATCACCTTTAGTCAATGATTTGTGATTGCCTTCATGCATATATGTGCACCTTGTGTGCCTGCAGAATCCACAATAAGGCATCATTAGATTCCTTGGAAGTGAGTTTATGGGTGGTTGTGAGATTTCCTGTGGGTGCTGGAAACTAAACAAAATTCTGTGTAAGAGAAGAAACTGCTGTTAACTGCTGTACCATCTCTCAGCCTTCCTCTAGCATCACTGTCTCAAAGTGGATGGATGTGTTCTCTTCCGTAGATATTTGTTATATGCCTTAATTGACTCAGAGCTCAAGTGTGAAATTATATTTTGATATCATGTAGTGATACAAACAATATAGAGCAAGATTGTAGGAAGAAGTGAACCAGGCATGTATGTATGCATGTTTTTAGCATGGAATCTGCCTAGATGCTGAGGACAGAGGAAAGAAAGCTGGGAGTCTTCTGCAAGATCCATCCTTGAGATACAGAGCAGAAAGCATACTTGCTCAGAACAGACCATCTCCAAGGGGGTTGAAAGGAGAGGAATTGAGCTGAACAACTCCTTGCTATCCCTGTAAGTACATTTATCAGGTAAGTGATTGCCATGACAGGGAAGTCAGGATCTAGAGTAAGGCAGGAATTGATTACTGAGTGAAGCACCTTTACATGGAGGAACACATCAAGAACGAAGGATAGCTATTTTTATTGGGATTGTAATGAGTCTTTAGGTTAGATTGGGAAAAATTAACATATAAATAATCCAAGTCTTCTGACACATGAACAAGATGTGCCTCCCAATTGACTAGGTCTCTAATTACTGTAGCAACATCTTGTAGTATTTAATATACAGACATAACTTCTTTTACACAGATAATCCACACAAGTGCTTCATATTTTGTGGTAATTTTTAAATGACAGTATTTCAAAAATACAAATACAGGCTATCATATATTCCCCAAAATGTTAGTGACCAACTATGCAATAGTTATTGTTGAGACAAAAAAAATGGTTAGAAGCACAATTCTAGCTTATAAAAAGCACTTTCCTGCTTAACATCTGTTTTCCTATACATCCACATATGTTTCAGAAGTCATCAAAACTATACAGGAACTATGGATCAAAATGCCAGTTTTTATTTGTTGACAATCTATAGAAAAATCAGTTTGTTCAGAGAACATAGAAAAGTCAGCTTTAATTAATATATATGGTTCAAAATTCATCTGTTGAAAGGTGTGGTTTTGCTTCTTCAACTCTCAGTAAATTTACCATAATGCATTCCTGGAATCTTGGGTGGTGAGAAAGAAGGGAAGAAGGATATATATACAAATTTGTAATCATATGAACATATGTATATTTATGTTACTGGAGTTGCTAGGAATGGTTATCATGAGGAATACTTGAAATTAATTAACCAAGTCATGCCATTCTTACTCAGATCCTATCACATATTAGAAATCAGATTACTACCATTGTTATTTTCCCAGCTTTCCTTGCACAGTGTGGTTACCATGACAACTCAGTGCCTGCTGTGGAAACTGATGCCGACTATGCTTTCACTTATGATTTTTGCCTGAATCACTTATCACTATGGTGTTGTCATGTGTTGTTTTTCTAATTCGGATTTTTCTTCTAAAATTAATACTTGACATTTGAGACGTGGTAGAGATTTTTCCTGCCTATTTACTCATTTATAATATGTTGGAGTCAATCTGACTCAGAGTCACATTTTTCTCAGAAGTTACCACCTTTGGTTATTGATGCATATATATATATATATATATATATATATATATATATGCATATATGTGCTAATTTTTTCACAATTTAGCCAATAACTGCCCCTTCAAGATAGTTTCAGTGTTAAGTTGATATCTTGACAGAATTCCTTGAGCATATAATTGCTTTCTAAAACATCTCCTTATCTGTACAAGGGAAGTAATGCTATCCACCTTAGAAGATAGTCTTTAAAAATGTCTAAAACTAGCATCTGACAGTGTATGGTATGTAGTTGCCCCTCGGCATATGGGACTTTCTGGCACTTTGCCTGCTTGATTCAGTCAAAGCAATATCTTTAACAGCATCATGGACTGGCTACATAGTAAATAGGAAAAAGCCCTCAGATCTGTTAGGGGAATCTTGGTTCCATTGTTTGATGTGTAGGAGGAACTGTGGGATAAAGCTGGGACGAAAAAAAGCACCACAGTACAGCTTCCCGTGCATTGAATCTGCCTTTCCCATCTGCTCGCTTTTATCTCTACTCCACATGCTTTCTCCCTTCCCTGTCTTTTACTATAATACCACAGAAAAGATGGTTAATGTGCACTGCAGAATCTGAGGCTCAAGAGTGAAGAAACAAGTCTGATGTAGAATTAGTAGGATGGGTTTCTGGAGAGATTCTGTCCCCATTATGGGGACACTTTTAGTAAAACACTACCCATCCACAAGTCTCCACACTAGCAAGTAGCAATTCTGAACATACCTGAACAAGAGACACTCTGAGGTTGAGATCCTACATGGGAAAGCATCCTATTGTCTCAGGGGGAGGGAAGGAGTTCTTTAAAGTAACTATCATCAGGTGGTTCGGAATTCCTAGAACTCTTCATTAAATTTATGATACTTAAACCTGTGCTGTTTGCCACGGGCAAGGGTGAAGGCTCTGCTAGAATCAGGGGCTTTTACAGAAGAAGCTAGTGAAGTGTCAACTCTATGAGACATGTTAAAGGAGTAAGAGCGAAGACATCAGAGTTCCATCCTTAGGGCACTACCTAGAACCAGTCGCATCTAAACAAAAGGATAAGGATACCAAGCCTTAGGCTGGAGAGATGGCTCAGCAGTTAGGAGCATTGACTATTCTTCCAGAGGTCCTGAGTTCAATTCCCAGTAACCACATGGTGGCCCACAACCATCTGTAATGGGATCTGATGGCTTCTTCTGGTATGTCTGAGACAGACAGTGTACTCACATACATAGAAGAGAAAGGAAGGAAGCTAATTCTTTTAATGGACAGAACTACTCTCTAGAGTTTACTGACCCCAGGTAGGGAAGAACCCTGTGTTCTCAGGGCACTTGGATCACTTTCATCAATAAAGACATTCCAGTTGTCCCAGAACTCTGCATGGTGCCATTAAATTAGTTTGATTAAAATGTTGACAAAAGAAGTCAGGATTTTCTCCAAGTGTGGAATCTCCCCCCACCCCCAAATCTTCTGCTGGTGCTTATTAAACTTGAAGAATAAACTCTTTAGAATAAAAAAAAACATGGAATTGAGGTGGGTAGATTCCAGTTGATTCTGATATTCATTGAGCTTTGAAAAGCACTGGTGTCTATTTGCAACAAGATCTTTTAATATCTTAAATAATTTAGTGTATTTTGTCATAGTTCTCAGTTGTAAATTTTCTATCTTCTCTAGAGCATCAGTAATTCTTTCAATTTATTAATAATCATTCAGCAATGAATATACAGAACACTGGCTTAGGCACTGGAAAAGTAGCAGGAAGAAGACAGAAAGAGGCCTTGGATCTGCCACTGTAGATTGGCAAAACTGGGTAAGAAAACAACTAACCAGGCAAGTTATGTGGGGATTTCTGTGTGTGAAGAAAATAAACAGAAAACAGTTTGAACAGGGGATAACATGGAGTTGTCGCTGAAAGCCTTTCGTGGAAGTGGCCTTAGAACTGGGTCCTGAATAAGAAGTGATGCACAGACAGGCCATGTCTTGGTGTGCTTGTACTGTGTGTGCTCCAGTTAACCCAGGAACAGAGGACAGCAAGCCTGCAGCCTGGCAGACAACAAGCAGGCTGGTAGGGGGTGAGGAGTGGAAAGGGCAGATGCAGCACACAGTCTGGGCCTCCTCTGACACTAAGACTNTCTGCTGAGGGTGGAGGATGCCAGCAAGGGGGTGACATGACCTGTAGGGAATGGCTGGTCTGTGTGTAGGGAATGGACTGCAGAGAGGCAGGGTTAGCTAGTGTGGGGGGGGGGGAGGAAGTCCAGGCATCAGCAGCCTGTTGCAGAAGGCCAGGGGAGGGGCTAGGATGTATGGAAGCCATGATGCAGCAGTGTGCAGAGGGAGAGGGTTCCCTGGCCAGGGCTTTGTGTGCCCGGGCGGGGGCTGTGGTTGGTAGCAGGGACCTTCGGTGACTGTGTCTGGGTGTGCGGGTGAGACAGTTCAAGGCACCCCCAGGCTCATTCGGCCACGCTGCCGCTTTCTATGAGATGCTCCAAGTGCCTTAGACTATCAGCAGACAGTGGTTGTAGGGTTAACTAGTGACTTGGGGCGGGGGAGGGGGCAGGCATCGTGGGCGGTGCGCGCTCCAGGGACGCGTGCGCGCGCCCGGCATTCCGCGCGAGCCGGAGGAAGGCAGAGGGACCGCGGAGCGAACAGCACGCCCGTGCCGAGCCGGCCAGCCAGCCAGCCAGCCAGCGAGCGCCGGTGGAGCCCGCGTGGAGGAGCCGCCGACCGAACACCCTGCAAGATGAACACCCTGCTGTCCCGGGCCAACTCGCTGTTCGCCTTCACGCTGAGCGTCATGGCGGCGCTCACCTTGGGCTGCATCCTCACCACCGCCTTCAAAGACAGGAGCGCGCCCGTGCGCCTGCACGTCTCCAGGATCCTGCTCAAAAAAGTAGAAGACTTCACCGGACCCAGAAAGAAGAGCGACCTGGGCTTCATCACCTTCCACATCTCCGCGGATCTGGAGAAGACTTTCGACTGGAACGTCAAGCAGCTCTTCCTTTATCTGTCGGCAGAATATTCCACCAAAAGCAACGCTGTGAACCAGGTGGTCCTCTGGGACAAGATCCTTCTGCGAGGGGAGAACCCCAAGCTGAACCTGAAAGACGTCAAAAGCAAGTATTTTTTCTTTGACGATGGACACGGGCTCAAGGGAAACAGGAATGTCACTTTGACTCTCTCCTGGCAAGTGATACCTATTGCTGGGATCCTGCCTCTTGTGACTGGATCTGGACGCGTGTCTGTCCCATTTCCAGATTCCTATGAAATAGCCACGACTTTTTGAAGAATTCTCTCTGCATCGGAAAAGGGACTTCTGTGGACCCAAGGAATCGTAGTTTAAAACTGTTAAGAATCTGGAGAAACACGTGCTGTAACAATTTGTGTGTTGCATTCCTGCATGCTTACACTGAGTGTGATTTAGAAGCAGACGTTTGTTCATCTCGTGTAAAGCATGATTGATTCCTGGAAAAAAAAAAACAGTTAATATAATCGTTTGTTAGATACCATAAGTGGTGGAAATAAGGTGACTAACAAGTTTTCCAGAAAAGTGAATTCATGTTTATTCTGTAAATCACTGTAACACAGTTAATGATATGCTAAATGTCTGAGAAATATGGGTCTTTCCAGGTTTTCCCTCCAAAAGCTTTTCTGTTTACCTTTTTTTTTGAAAAAACAATAATGTTTTAACCGTTGTTAGTGAAGGTTGAAAACGTTTGCATGATTTTCCCATTGAGTTTCAGTCTGTATGCTTACTGCCATTAGGTGCTAATTATGTACAGTTCTCTGCAAGTCTCCATTTTAATAAGTATTGGAGTAATATTAACACTCATAGTTTAATTTTTTCATTTACAAACTCTCTTATATGTTATTGTATCCTATTGCCAGTAGTCCCGGGATGTATATAATAGAAACATGGGCTATTTACAGATGAAGTCTGTGAACCCCTGAAGCTTGGGGAATCATTTCAAGCTTAAATAGCTAGGGGAAAAAGTGGAGTCTAACTTTGATCTCGGGTATTCTCATTCCCTAAGTTTGTTCCATCCCTTATACCTGAGATGACATCATAGATATTTCATGTGTAACTTACATTGTATTTTTGTAACCCTGAAACTCTCTGTTTTGATGTTTCTGATCTTATGTAAAAGTAGCTTGTGTTCAAGTTGTGTTAAAAGAAAAAAAACTTCTATAGAAATAGATCTCATTTCACACTCTGTGTGTTTGCGTCCTTTATAGTGGAAGTATAGTGACAGGCTCAGAGTGGGATCCAGCTCAAGGGGAGGTCCCAAGGCCTGACACTATTACTGAGGCTGTGGAGTGCTCACAAAAATGGACCTATCATGACTGCTCTCTGAAAGACCCAACAAGCAGCTGAAAGAGTCAGATGCAGGTACTTGCACCTAACCAATGGACAGAAGCAGCTGACCCCTGTTGTTGGATTAGGGAAAAGCTGAAAGAAGCTGAGGAGGAGAGCGACCCTATAGGAGGACCAGCAGTCTTAATTAATCTGGACCCCTGAGATTTTGCAGGCACTGGACCACCAACCAGACAGCATACACCAGCTGATAGGAGGCTCCCAACACACATACAGTAGAGGACTGCCAGGTCTGTGTTCATTCAGTGACTGGAGGCCCCAGGGAGTTCAGAGGTCAGGTGCGGGGGAGGGGGGCTGTGAGGACATCCTCATGGAGGCAGGGTTCGGGAAGGAGGTGTGAGATGTGGACCAGGAGGGGAATAAAATCTGGAGTCTACAAAATAAAAGATTAAATAAATTTTTAAAAAGAAAATAATAGTGCACACTGCTGTAACCACTATGGAAATGAGTGTGGAGGCTTCTCAAACCTGGAAATTTCACTGCTCTGTGAGCCAGCTATACTATTCCTGAACACACCCCCAAAGGACTTTATTTCCTACCGCAGGAACACTTGTACATCTGTGTTTGTTGCTGCTCTTTTCACAATAGCGGGAAATGGGATTAACCTAGATGTCCATCAGCAGATATGAAAATTTAGTATATAGGTACACTCTAATTTTTCAGTCATAAAGGAAAATAAAAAGACATGATTTGCCAGGAAATGGATGGAACTGAAATATATTAAGTGAACCATCACAGGTAAAACAAAACAAATACTACATGTATTTTATCTTTATGGCTGAATAAGTTAGATTGCATATATGGGTATACACAATGGGTATATGCCCAAAGGAGGTCATGGCTTCTAAGTTTCACATGTATGTACTTGATGGGTGGGGGAGGGTGTAGGATGTGGATGTGGATGCCAAGTGAACAGGGACCCACGAGAGGAGTAAACAGAGGCTTTAAAGGAGACTGATAAATGTGGTAACAAAACATGTGAACGTAGAATGAAGAATACTAAATGAGAAAGGCTCAGACAGAGGTACGGGGACTTGGAAATTGGGGAGACAAAAGGGTGGGAGGATAGTCAACCTCAACTATGTATGAAAATGGCATAAGAAAAACTGGGTTTTCTCTCTTTTTTTAAAATATAGATAAGAGTTTATTCAGGGCATGGAGAGGGGAGCTAAGAGGGCAGTAGAGGTGGAGAAAGGCAGAGAGAGAGAGAGAGAGAGAGAGAGAGAGAGAGAGAGAGAGAGAGAGAAGGAGAAGCGAGGAGCAAGAGCAGAAAAACTTTTCTTTAGCATTCCTTCTAGGCTTTGCCCCACAGTTTCTTGGCAACAGCCAGCTGTGCCTGACTCACTACAAGAGAGTCTGTTTGCCCTCTCCTCACTCTCTTACTCTCTTACCCTCTCTGTCCCTTCTGTCCCCATCACCCCCCCACACACACACACAGGTTCCTGACTGGCCTCTCCTTTCACTTTCCTCTACTCTCTGTCTCTCTTGGCCTTTCTCTGTCTCTACTCCCTCCTCAATTCCCCTCCCCATGCCCTAAATAAACTCTTCCATACTGTATCTGTTGTATGGCTAGTACCTTGGGGGCAGGGATACCTCAGCATTGGCCCACAAAGGCACCCCCTTCCACTTTACCATACTGTGCTTCTACTAAACATATCCTGGCTCTTTCTTTTTTATAAAACACAACATTTTTGTACAATAAT
>NC_034613.1:115029543-115041537 GCF_900095145.1 Mus pahari
GCAGCAAGTATTCATAATTGCTAGGCTATCATTAGCCTTTACAAATCCATCTTTTAATTCTACTTTGCTTTTAATTGAGCTACTAAGTTCACAATAAAGTCTATTTATTGGACTCAAAAATAATCTTAAACCTTTCCCTAAACTTGCTCTAATATCCACTAAAATCCCAAAGCAATGTAAGAGTCCTGACTAACAAATTAATAAAGCAATAAATTAAAGACTTGTATATTCATGTTTTATTCCTTTGTAGTATTCCAGTCTTATCAAATAAAAGTCCAAATGAAAGAGGTTGGAAATTTGTCCAAGATTTGTGGGCATTTAATCCATTGTAATACATCGTGGCTTGAAGGCCCACACCTCAATATCTCATTACCACACGTTTCTGCTGATATGAAATGGTTGACTGAAAAAGGACTTTGATCAACGATCTTTAGCATTCTAGTTTACAAAGAGAATTATGAGCTCCTCCATCAAGTATTCTGTGGCAAATATTTTATATTGATGTCTTCTGTGCTAAAGAGTCAAAAGAAAGGTAAAAAATGAGCTAATAAAGAATCCTACTTTGCCCAAATTTTGACCTTTGTTCTTACCTAGGTTTGTCATATAGTGAGGCTAATGAATATTTGTGGATTGCTGTCTATATGCAGGTGAGGGCGGGCACAAGATAAGGTGAGAGCTTGTGATTGGGCTGTCGAAAGTGAAGGCAGGCTGAGAATTTTAGAGAGCAGTATAGAGAGTACAGAGAGGGAGAGGAAGGGAAGGGAAGGAGAGGAGACAAGATGGAACCTTTAGGAGAGGAAGAGAAGCCAGAACCACACAGTCCTGGGAGCCAGAAGTACTGGGGATTTCTTAGAGAGATGATTAAATAATAAGTAGGGCACATTTGCCCCAACTAGGTGTGTAGTGTTAGCGTGGAGCCTTTTTAAATATTTCACGCTACAAGTATATACTTATTTGTGAGGCAGACTTTTTTTTTTGCTGTAGTCCATGATTTTGGTATATTATAGGACAAAATGAGGGTGTCTCTCTTTTAATAGGATTATCATCAAAATTTGGCTCTACGTTGAATTCCTTTTTCTGTGATCTTACCATCAAAATTGGTATTATTAATACTGAAAACTGTACTTAAACTGAGTATACAGCAGGTGTCTTAGCATGTGTTTGTGCTAAGTCATTTTGTGCTAATGAACTCTATAAAGATCCAAATTTACTCTCCTACAATGACTTATTTAATAAACAGTACACCTTAGCTGGAAAAACAAAATTGATATATGAAATGATGTGAGTAAAACAGGTCTGAGAGTATATGAATACAATATTAGGAAACTATTCACAGAGAATCAAGGTTGATCATCAATCTTGCTCAATTTTTAAAGCTCCCATTGCTAAATTTGTAACCCAATTCATGAATCAGTTAAAAATAAATCCAATTATGATAAAAAGTTTTGGAAGGGTAAATGTTTCATATTGTTGAATAACTTATAACCAGCAATTATAAAGCTTATCGAAGATAGATGATGTATATCTATTACGTGATAGATCATTTGGATATTTGTAAATAGACTTCTTTCAATTACCACCACCAGTGAAGCACCAGTATGTCCTAACAATAGTCTGTGAGTTTTATGCCTGTGTAGATGTATTGTCATGTAGGAAAGATGATTCCAACAAATAATTAGAAAACCTTTTTTTGCAAAAATATTTTATTTTAATTATGTGGTACTTTGATTGCAGCATTCACAGAGGCCAGAAAAGGCCACTTGCAGCCTAGATATGACAGACTTTCCTACTATCCTGATGTGTGAACTCTGTCCCCATAGAACTTTGTTCCACTGGGGGAAATGACTTCACCTTCCCATGGGATGCTATGGGCAAAATGTCCCCTTCTTCAATGCAGCTTAGCATGCTAAAGGGCATTGTGCAAACATTCCTCATTCAGCCATAAGGCCTTTTATATTCTGAGCACATCTGGTGATAGTGATGAAATATCCCCTGTATATTTTTCAATGTCTCTCTGTCCCTGCTTTGTTTTGAACTTTGAACTATCTGGAATAAAAGCTTCACATACTGCCAATAACGAACTCTGAAGAAGTACTAGCCTTGAATCCACTGGTTCTGGTGAACAACAAATTCAACCTCAATTAATCAGTATTGGTCAGCAGCAGATCACAATAGATATCTGATTCCCCAGAGCTAGAATTATAGGCAGTTGTAAGCTGCCTGACATGGGTGCTAAGACCTGATCGTGGGATGCTAACCAAGGTTACCAAAGGCCTCGAAGGGAAACTATCACACAGTCTTGTCTTTTTTCTTCAAAATACAAACAAATCCAAATGAATCATCCATTTGAGTCAACTTGGTTTCCATGTTACCCTGTCATGAGAAATGCTGTCCATGTATACGGTTTCCACACTAAGAACTCGGTACCAATTGTCACTTAGTTCTTCTGTTCTACTGAGTGTTTTTTCTTCTGTCAGACTGTATTTTCTCACCTTAAGGCACCGAATGTGAATGTGTTGCTGTGATACATGGATGAATTCTGAGCCATGGTTTTAACAGCTCAGTTCTGGTGTTTTTATATTATGTGACAGTTTTGTGAGATGCTTTTGTGCATTTTTTTGTCTTCTTTTCCATGTTTTGAAACCTGTCATGAATAAATTTTTTCACTGTGCACCTAAAAACAAAACACAAAAAACAACAAACAAGACAAAAACAAAAAAACCCAACCCAAAAAACAACAACAACAAAAACAAACCAAAACCAAAACCAAGATAAACAAACAAACAAACCAAAAAACCGAAACCCAAAACCCAAAAAAAACAAAAAACAAACAAACTGAACTTGGGTCCTCTGGAAGAACAGTCTGAGCTCTTAACTGCTGAACCATCTCTCCAGCCCTTTTGTGGAGAAATCTTCAGTGATGATTGTGGAGACCAGTTATAATGCAGCTGGATAAATGTTACTAAAAATATTATTACCATATTCGTAGTATCCTTGCTGCTTAGAAATATTCAAACACGGGTTGGAAATATGGCTCAGCGGGTAAGAGCACTGACTGTTCTTCTGAAGGTCCTGAGTTGAAATCCCAGCAACCACATGGAGGCTCACAACCATCTGTAATAATATCTGATGCCCTTATGGTGTATCTGAAGACAGCTACAGTTTACTTACATATAATAATAAATACATCTTTAAAAAAAGAAATTTTCAAACACAAATGATATTTTTGCCTGAAATTGGCTTGGTTAGTTTAATCTACTGCATTGTCTTGATCAAATGTATTACTTTTAGCTTAAAAAGATTGTGTGTGTGCCTCCATATTTATATGTGTATCATGTGTGTTCTTTGTGTCTACAAAAGCCAAAAGAGTGCATCAGATATCCTAGGACTAGAGTTATTTAGGGTTTTGAGTTGACATGTGCATGTTGGGAACCAAACTTGGTTCTCTGAATGACCATCTACTGCTCTTGACTGCTGAAACATCTCTCCATAATTCTTTTTTTAACTCCTTATGAAATATTCACAGAACAAGCAAACACTCGTGTATAAAACCCAGAGGTTGTATCTTCTGCATGTAACATCAGAGGAAGATATGTCTTGAATATCTTTGGATGGGATGATACCAATTCTTCTCACCACTTAGACTTCAGTGATACTTATAAGTCTCGTATCTTGACTGTATATCTTATGACTGATTATGAGCCATGCAGACATTTAGCATATACCTGTTGTAGAATTTATGCTAAAAGATGCACCAAAAGTGATGGCATCTTAGACATGAAGTTTTCCCAAGATTACAGATCAAGACTCCTCTACCAGCTTTAAAGCTGTTTTCATTTTTCTTTTTTCTCATTTCTGTTCTTTTTCCCTCCACAAAATCCATAGGGCCTACATCAATAGTTGGCTTTATTGAGACCTTATGGTCTATAAAAATCTTAGAACAATTATTGGGTTTTTAGGTTAATACTAAACTCAAACAGAAACAATACAAACAAACCTAAAAAAGATACAATTTCACAAATATCATGTCATTTCATGTCTGTATGAGTGCCTCTTAAAATTCCAAAGGAAGAGATAAAGGTTATCCTTGAAGTTAGACCTTACTGCTACTTGTTTTCCTACACTTTGTAGAAACAATTAAGTTTTCAGTTAATAATCCAGTCACTACTTATCTTAGTGTTCTATGGCTGTGAAGAGACATCATGACCACCATAGCTCATAAAAAAAATTAGTGGTGCTGCATGCCTTTACTCAAAAGAAAGAAAGAAAGAAAGAAAAGTAGAGAAAAGAAAAAAGGAAAAGAAAAGAAATTATTTAATTTGGACCTATTTACAGTTTTAGAAATTTAGTCAATTCTCATCATGGCAGGAAGTATGGTCACACATAGGCAAACATGTTGATGGAAAAGTAGCTGAGAGTTCTACATCCAGATTCTCAGGCATCAGAGAGAGAGAGAGAGAGAGAGAGAGAGAGAGAGAGAGAGAGAGAGAGAGAAACTCTGGGCCTGGCTTGGGCCCTCAAAGCTCATCCCTAGTGACATATTTCCTCCAACAAGGCCAAACTTTCTAATCCTCTCAAATCGTGTCACTCCCCAATAACCAATTATTCAACTCTATGAGCCAATGGGAGCCATTCTCATTCAAACCACTAAACTATTCAACATGAAACTGCTAACTCAGTGATGTCTAAAAACTATATATTATGCTTCCAAGCATTATACATTCAAGGCTACCTATGTGGTTTCAAATAATTTCTTTTTTTAATTAGTTACCTTGATTGTCAATTTGAATGGACTGAGAAGCATAGGTTGCAGGAAAATTTTTTTTTTTTTGTGGTTTTTCGAGACAGGGTTTCTCTGTATAGCCCTGGCTGTCCTGGTACTCACTTGGTAGACCAGGCTGGCCTCGAACTCAGAAATCCACCTGCCTCTGCCTCCCAAGTGCTGGGATCAAAGGCGTGCGCCACCACGCCCGGCTCAGGAAAATTTTTTTTAAAGCCTGCACATTCCAGTACTTGTATCCTGATACTCTCAGCCTTGGTGATCTGGCTGGCCTGATACTATCTTGTGGGAATTCTCTGGCCTGGAGCTCCCCAAACATCTCCACCCAGCTCGCTAAGTTCCCACTGGCGAGTCGCTACCACACTAGCCCCATGCTTCAAATCCCCCACAGCCTTTGTGGTGCACCTTAGGCAAACCCATGCTTTGCCACCATACCTTTCTCTCTTGCCCCCAGACGAGCTGCTGTGTGAAGGAAACACACAAAACAAACTTAGTTCAGAAACAACATAAATTCAATCACTGAGTGCAACAACTAAAATCCTAACTTGTAAGCCTTATTAAATCTAAATTCTCCTATGGCAAATCTTGATAGATCCACCATTGAAACCAGGAGACACTAGTAATTACATCTTGTCCTCATGCTATCCCTGTCCAAAAGGACCTAACTCTCTCCTGCTTCCTTTCTTCCTCCATCCAACCCGGAAGTCCCGCTTACTCACCCAGTGATTGGCTCCTTTATTCATTAGGGGATTGGTTCACAAGAAGTCACCTGAGTACGTGACATACTCCTTGTCTGCAACCCCTTCCAAGAAAGCGGAATTAACATCAAAATACAAACAGCAGCAGGCCCATCCACAACACACCTATATTTTTTGTTAATTTACTAGCAGCTCCCCTATCTCCTCCCACTCCCCCCTCACACAGCCCCTCCACCACCCCTCCTCTTTTTCTCTGAGAAGGGGAAGGCATGGGTATCACTCAACTCTGGCACATCAAGTCACTGCAGGACTAGGCACATACTCTCCTATCCAGAAAAAGCTGCCCAGTTAGGGGAACAGGATCCACAGGCAGGTAACAGATTCAGGGACAAATCCCAGCTCCAGTTGTTGGGGAAACTGCATAAAGACTAAGATGCACATCTGCTACATCTGTGGGAGGGTGGCATTAGGTCTAGCCTGTGTATGATCTTTGGTTCATGGCTCAGCCTCTGGGAGCCCCCAAGGGTTCAGTTTAGTTGACTTTTGGTCTTCTTGGGGAGTCCTTATCCCCTGAGGATTCCATCAATCCTTGCACCCTTGCATAAGACCCTCTGAACTCTATCTAATGTTTGACTGTGGGTCTCTGTATTTGTTTCCATTGGCTGCTGAGTGGAGCCTTTCAGAGGACAGTTATGGTAGGATCATATCTGTAAGCATAACAAAGTTTAATTAATAGTTCCAGGGATTGGTGCTTGCCCATGGGATGGGTCTCAATTTGGGCCAGTCATTGGTTGGCCATTCCCTCCATCTTTATACTCTTTGTCCCTGCACATCTTGTAGGGAAGACACAAGTTGAGTCAAAGGTTTTGTGGGTGGGTTGATGTCCTTATACCTCGACTGGGAGTCCTGTCTGGCTATAGGAAGTGGCCACTTCAGGCTCCATATCCCCCACTGTTAGCAGTCTCATCTAGAGTCACCCCCCATAGACTCCCTGCTGCCACCACCCCTGTCCCAGGTCTCTGGCACACCCCAGAGATGCCTCCAGTGCCCACAGCCAATTTCCATTCTCTCTTCCCTGCTCTCCCTACACCTGATTCCCCCACCCTGTTCTCTTCCCATCCCCTCTCCCACCCATTGCCTCTTTCCATCCACTTCTTTTTTTCTAAGAATTATTTATTTATTATATGTAAGTACACTGTAGCTGTCTCCAGAAGAGGGCGTCAGATTTCATTATGGATGGTTGTGAGCCACCATGTGGTTGATAGGATTTGAACTCAGGATCTTTGCAAGAGCAATCAGTGCACTTAACAGCTGAGCCATCTCTCCAGCCCCCTCCATCCACTTCTAATGTCTATTTTATTTCCCTTTCTGAGAAAATTTCTAGCATCCTCCCTTGGGCCATTGTTATTTGGAGAAACACCTAGATTTTAGTTAGACATAATTTTAAGAGTGTCCATGAGAGTGTTCCCTGAGAGGATTATTTAAGAGGGAAACTGTTCTGTTTACAGATATGATCCTACCATAACTGTCCTCTGAAAGGCTCCACTCAGCAGTTTATATTTTTTATAGTTGGAATAAATAGAAGAAAAGAGGAAAAAAGAGATATGCTAGCATGAGCATGCGTTCTTTCTCCACCCTTTCCCAGATACCTTCCTATTATTATTCCATTGCACAATAACTACCAACATAGACTGAAACCTTCAAACCTTGAGGCAGAAATAACTGTCCTTTAAATTGATACTCTACTGTATGCTACTGCAATGAAAAAGTAACACATTTTATCGTATTAATTGATTAATGGTAGCAAAGTTCTTCATCAAAAATAGTTATAAACTTTTATACATCATGTTGGTAAGGGAACACATGTGCGCGCGCGCGCGCGCGCACACACACACACACACACACACACACACACACACACATAGACACACACACACACTATCCAGCCAAACAACTAACCAAGTACCAATCCAAACAATTTTCTGCAGGACCTTACTCTGGAACTGTGAAGATCCAGAACATATGTAGAAGCCTTGCTATATTGCCACTAGATGGCGCCCTTTTCTAATCTCGAAGGTCCTATATAAGTCCTGGAGAAATTCATCTATTAAGTTTCTCTGCTTTTCATAACTGTGGCACTTGGTGTATCTGATTGCTAGTCCACCCTCAAAGTACTGCATTGGCTCTCATAATCAGAGGCCTGAACAGTGGGTAACTGGAATTAACACCAGCCTTGAAAGTGATAAACATATTAGTTTGTACTCAGGAGAGATTCAGTGGGGCTCTAGGAGGTATTCATAGTAATGGGGTACTAGTAATCTGATCTAAACGATGGGCTGAAAACTAGGTTCTACTCTAGATTTACTAATATAGTAAGTTTGGAGCATAGCATAGAAACCAGCATTGTTTTTATTTTTAGATTTTTGAAAATGGGGAAGTTTGGGGCCAGGGCCTGACTCACACTAAGCAAACACTCTAACCCTAACCCAGCATTCTTATTTTGAAAGCATATTTAAATTAATCATAGCCATGTTTCATAACATTTTCATACACATATACTTTGATCATATTCACCCTCTGTAACTCATCTCCTTCCCCTTCCTCTTTGCTTTTTCATTGGGGTTATTTACAACACCATGGGTCAGATTTGACTTACGTGATCATGGGCAGTCCATATTTAGTTGATACACAACTAAAGAAAGTACCTCTCTCGATCAACCATTACCTATAAATCATTATTGAAGGATGGACAAAAATTCCTTTTTTTAGTTAATTAATTTATTTATTCATGTTACCTACCAATTGCAGCCCCCTTCCTGGACTCTCCCCTCACACATCCCTCCCCTTACCCTCTTCCCCTTCTCCTCTGAGAAGGGGGAGGACCCCTGTGTATTAACCCATCCTGGCACATCAAGTCACTGCAGGACTAGGCACATCCTCTCCCACAGAGGCCAGACAAGGCAGCCCAGGTAGGGAAACAACAGCTTTAAGTCAGTTCCAGATCCAAAGCTGGAATTCTTAAGTCATTTCAGTTAGTGTTAGAATCAGTTTTAAAAAAGAGGTTGCATGCACTCCAGTGGTAGGTAGAACAGGTTCTTAATAGACCTGAGATAGTGGGTCTACCCCACCTGGACCCCAGCATAGAGAAAGGTAGAAATGAAGCAACACAATTTAGCCAAGGACAGTGGAATATGTCTGTAGTCTCAGTTACTAAAGAGTTTGAGGCAAGAAGATTGAGTCCAGAAATTTCACATCAGCATGGGAAAAACAATGAGACCGTATCTCAGTAAAATTTAATTAATTCAGAGAGACTAACTTAGGATAGGTCTAAAATTATCATTTGCTGATTTGTTAACAGATATTCTTCTCAGGTTACTGCACACATTTTTCATATTTTATCAATTAATTATTAATATTCCAAATATAAGCATCATTTAATATAGAAAGGAAAGCAGAATAACTTCATTTTGTGTGTGAAATGACAAACACACGTGTTGTGAGATCTTGCATATTTTCATAAAACATGTGGTTTAAATGGCTTTTTTTCTCACTTAAAATGAGGACCAAATATTCCTTGTATAAGCAACTATTGTTCAGGAGCCTAATTACTAGCAGATAGGAATGTTTCTAACGTTTAAACTTTTTTCATTGCTCTTTTCATTCTCTTTTTGTGTCATTATATCCATTTGGAACATTTCCCACAGAGCAACACAAGTCCTAAAATAATGCACACTATGGAAATTATCATTACTTTAAAATATGTAATACTTGATGAGGCCTTTCCAATTCAGAACTTAGTATGATTCTCTTAAACAATTTTTCCACCCCATGAAGCTCTTTGGCCTTGATGCATCAGAAAGTATTTTTTCTTCCAAGAGAATCAGACAAAAATGATTATAATAGTCTTCCTAAATCTTAATCACAATACAGAAGATTATATGTCCACTTCTCAGACTTGTAGAAACATTATGCACATGCACACATAGAAGCTTCTTATTTATCTTAATGAGGACATATTCCAGTATGCTCATTGTACTGAGAGATGGGGATTGAGTAATTTTTTAAAAAGTCTTGGAAATTAATATAGTGCATTCTTATGTCACAGTAAAGAGTTGACTTTTCAGAATTCTAGTGTGGCCTGTGTTGAAAAACACTGGAAATTTTCTGTTGGTAAAGACATTTTGGAAACCATTGACATCACACCCATCAAACTGCATAGAAGTGATTTACTGTCCAGCAAAGTTGAAGAATTGAAGACTCCCATGAGCCATTGCTACACTACACTACAGTGCCTGTTTTTCAACAGTCCTCAACAGTTAATGTGCTATATAACATACAAACATGCAAGACGAAAACAAGACTACAGAAAAGGTTCTTACGCCGATTAAAGTCCCCAGAAGATCGACTTCCATACCTTCTGATATTTAACATTCTATCCCTGAAATCATTACATTTCCACTTCAAAACAATTTCCACTTCAAAACTGGCAAGACATTCTGGACAGGAATAGAACATAGGAACTGCCAGGTAATAAACAAGAAGGATATGCCATTGTATCTGAGAAAATGTAGATACAGATCAAAGAGGGAAGAAAAATTTTCCATGGGGGTGTGCCTGACCTGTCCCATGAACCAGAAAAAAATGCAGGCTGGTGCGCTCTTTGTGCTTCTGATAATCTGGTGTTGTTAAAGTATGGGGGCCACTTGGATCCAAACGTGGGCTGCAGCTGAGCCTATGACAGTCTCAGTCACTGTGCTTCTGAACCAGGTGACATCCTACAATTTGGTTGTGGTCAAACTTAGAGGAGCATCAGGAATCCCATGTTTTTAATGTCTGATTGTTTGTTTATAGTGCTGAGCATGGGGAAGAGAGCCAAACACATTAGCTGAGCTGGGATGGTCTGAGAACTGCCAGTAGGCATGCAAGTCATGCCTGTAGTTTCTGGCCCCAAATGAGTAACTATTGCTTTTATACTTCAGACTGAAACGCAAGATAATTTACAAATTTTACCTAAACTCTTCACAGATCTAAGTGGACAGAAAAAAAAAAAAAAAAAGAAGTATAATGTTAGCCCCGCCCCAGAAAGCTTCCACCTGACCTATAATGTAAAATCCTTAACAAAGTTCTTAATCTCTGAAAAAAAATTGAACCTGGCAGGTTCTAAGCATGTGAGTGTATCAGCAGTATTTTTCACAAATGCAACAATTTAATCATATCCTCCTTACAGGCACGCAATTCTGCCAACATTGTTTACTACTGTGCATTGTTCACTACTGTTCTGTTAAAACCTCAGATTAGTTGGTCTGTTTTTTTAAAGTTTTCATTAAAAAAAGGATAGTATATTTCAGTGTGTTTGTATTTTGCTTCTTTTTTTGTAATCACATTTATTTATTTATTTATTTATTTATTTATTTATTTATTATACATAAGTACACTGTAGCTGACTTCAGATGCACCAAACGAGGGCGTCAGATCTCATTGCTGGTGGTTGTGAGCCACCATGTGGTTGATGGGATTTGAACTCAAGAGCTTAGGAAGAGCAGTCAGTGTTCTTACCCGCTGAGCCATCTCGCCAGCCCCCACAGTTTTTTTTAAATAAAATTATATATACCATTAATATATTCACTATGAAGTTAGCAAGGATAAAAAACGTGCAACCCTTACTTTACTTAACCATATGTTCTTTATTCATGTTTTTATCTCCTGATAAACTCTATATACTTTTTTACTGCTTTGCAAATTAAAAATATGCCCTGTATGCAAACATTTGAAGGATATAAATATATGCCTACACAAAACTCAACAAATTCTGATTAAGTGAATTCAGAAATATATACAGCAGTAGAAATTAAAACAAAAGTATGAATGAGTTGAAAATAAAGTCAATGCAAACAATGTGATAAAACCTTGAAAAGAAACAAGTATTGTTTGGAGGATATGTCTATTATTAGAATGAAATTTGAGACAGAATGTTAATTGAAGTAAGGAAAATATAAAAAGACATCTATTACATTGACTTGTATACAGGGCATGTTCATAATTTGTATTTCACTTCTTTATATCTATTAAAGTCATTCCTGCACAAATTTCAATAAAAATGTGAAAAAAAGGGTATAGCCATTAGGGAAATGCACATTAAACTACATTAATATCCAGTTTCACATCCCCTGGAGCTGCTATCATTTAGACACCAGATAACAGCAAATGATGGCAAGAGTGTAGAAAAAGAGCCCTTAGACACTGCTGGGAAAAAGATAGACTTTTTTCCCCAGCCATTATGAAAATCATCATGGCAGTTTTCACAGCCTACAGTTGGAATTACCATATGGAGGCTGGCTGGTGAGATGGCTTAGTGGGTAAAGGTACTTTCCTCACAAACCTGATGATCTGAACTGGATCCCTGGAACTCACGGAAAGAGAACCAACTCTGAAAGTTGTCCTATGACCTCCAAATAGTAACCATGATAGTTATATCACACACACACACACACACACACACACACACACACACACACA
>NC_034613.1:115041797-115057290 GCF_900095145.1 Mus pahari
AAACACACACACACACACACACACACACACACAAATAAGGAGTGCTTATGACCCAGTTCTTTATACCACATCTGGTTATAACACTGAGTCAATATTCCATAGAAATAAATTTATATCTATATTTATTGCAGCACTACTCACAAAAGCCTAGTTATGGAATCATATTATGTGTCCTACAATAGATAAATGGATAAATTAAATGTGTATTATATGTAAAAATTTTTCTTTATTTTTTTTATGGTTGTGGTGTAATTACATAATTTCTCTCTTCTTGACCAGGATTAGGCTGTGTCTCCTAGTGAGAAAATCTCAGGTCAACAATTCAGCCAGATTATTGTACTTCTTACTTGAGATCTAAAAACAAGTTGGATAATAAAATGGAAGAGTAAACCTTTCCTTATGCTAATTCTAATTCTCTTCCTTCAACAGTTTGCCTAACTCATTCTTTGTTTTTGCTAAGATGAACCCAGTTTTAACATAAAAATGACAACTTCTTACCTTTCAACCTACAATTGCTTGGGGTATGTCAACTGTCAGGCACTGGACTAGATGCTAGCTATTGGCAGGTAAATAAAATAGGTATGGTCCTTATAAGCATGGGATATACAATCCAGTGGAAGACAGACATAGTAAACAAAGTAATAAATAAGGACAGGCTTGTTGTTAAACAGCATATCACTGTAGATCTAGACTGGTCATAAATCTGCAGTTATCTTCCTGATTCCATCTCTGAAGTCCTGGGATTACTTGCTATCACACCCAGTTCTGAGGTTTCCCCCTTTGACTGCTCTCCAGACATGCATGATTTCAGACAGACCCAAAGTTACTGTACAGTTAAAGATTACCTTGAATCTTCGATCTTCCTGCCTTCGCTTCCCAAGTGATAAGACCACTTGTGTGCACCACCACATTATTTAGGGATGCAGAATGAACTCCTGGATTCCTGCATGCTAGGCAAGCATTCTCCCCACTGAACTGAGTCCTCACCTCAGCTCTAGGATTCTATAGTGATAATAACATACAATTTACACAAGAAAAGGAGAGTATGGATAGAGGTGGCCACCATTCTAAATTGTAAGTAGAAGATGCAGGTGAGTAGCTAGCCTAACAGAAGACTAAACAACTCTCACGGGCTCAACCAGAGTAAAGCACTTGGTCATTTAAGAACCAATGAAAACTAGTGTAGCTGGAGCTTAGCAATGGGGGGATGGGCTGGCTATGTTGGTTAGGTGGCCATGGTCCAGGTCTTGCAGGACCTGAAGGCTATGATAAATATTTGATCTGTAATAAGTATTTGAGTTGCAATGGTGACAAGTAGCGGCTATAACTGTGTGTGTGTGTGTGTGTGTGTGTGTGTGTGTGTGTGTGTGTGTGTGTGTGTAGTATACTCTATTTCCTTGTGGAGATTGAATTTAAGAAAGGACAAGTAGAGAAACAAAGAAGCCAATTCACAGATCACATCAATGGCCTAAAGGATACAAAACAGTTACAAAAATATGAGTGCATGGGGTGAGAGACAAAGTAAGAAACATGACTCCTGGGTGGGTATAACAATTTCTAATAGATAGATAGATAGATAGATAGATAGATAGATAGATAGATAGATAGATAGATAGATAGATAGATAAATGGCCATGTTGTGTAAATAGGAGTCAAAGGAAGAGATAATCTGCAGACTCAGCAAAGCTGCCATAAGAGACGACAAAGGTTGAACCTTAGTAGGTGAGTAATACTGACTATATTCCATAGAAAGGAGATCTAGAATGGTGTACTGAAGGAAGGAGGATAGCTTATGCTCTGTCATGTATGCTATGAGCCTACTAAATGAATAAACAATGCCCACTGAAAGCCTTTGCAAACACTGGCAAGATATAAAGCTAAGACAACCAAAGTGCTCGCTTTCTGGGGATCTTGTACAATGGTATTCTGTGCCAATTTTCTACCTACCGTTGGAGGAAAAGGTCAGCCTAGCAAACACATCTGGTGCTGGTCCTTCAAGTCTAAGAAAGAAGGTTTTGTGTGGGTGAAGAGTGACAACTGTAAATACTTGCTTAATGCTTTGTAGATATTCCATGGGAGCAGACACATGAATCCCATTTAGCCTGATTGAAAGCCTTATTGTAACTTGTAAGTTGAACTAACAGAAACCCCCCTACACACATTTTTTATTTTTACTTCCAAGATCTGAAGGACCCCTCAGCTCCTCGGATTTCTATCATATGATCTTATTCTGACTTAGTTCATGTGTTCTTTTCTCTCTCCACTTCTGACTCTCCTCTCCATGAGTGCCAGCAGATTCTGAACTATTTCCTTCTCAAAGCTATTTGGTCTGTCTACTTGCTGTCATTTACTTCCTGCCCAGCGACCTCTGGGGTCCCAAACTATCTTAAGCTGTTCCAAGTTTTGAGACTACTGGTGTGGTAAACACTCAATAGCAGTTTTTTCCATTCTTTCTCAACAGAGTTACAACTGTCCAGATGTGTCTCTCTCACCAAACCACCTCACTACTTGTTTAAAGAGACTGAGCTTAATTATTCTGGATGTGACAGGACCTAAAATCTACCTGGGACCACGATTGGTTGTAAATGGACAACCATTTTCTAATGGATCAGTCGTGTGGGAAAGATAGCATTTTAATCCCATAGATGGCAGGAAAGATTTTTCCCTCATTTTCTGGGGGTCAGAAATAAAAATGAATGTAGCCACAATTACCATCATCTTCAGGCAACATGTTACATGAGGGATAAACACCCAGCCATAGGATGAAGTTCACACCAAGCTTGGGAAAATTGGCTAGAGATATAAAGAACTTGTGCCCTTGGTGACATCATTTATTTGCTAAATCTATCAGCCCTGATTGAATCATGTGACATCATAAGCCCCCTTAATATTCAGATCTGTATCAGTCAATTATTCTTTAAATACAGTTAACACTGCCTTCTTCTATAATCACAGCCTCGACACCAATTCTCCCTCAGTGTCACCATCACTACAGAATCACTACTTCTTGAAGTTGCTCCGTAACAGAGTGATGAGTCACTCTGTGTTCAGGCTGTGACTTCATATGTGATAATATCTGTATATGTGTAAGTTGTAAGTTATGTGGTAAATGAAGCTGAGTATGAAGCACTTCCACTATAAATGCTCAGACAACGTTAACTGTTCTAACTGGCTATTGTAGGTCACAATTGGAATTCCAGCATTCAGGAAGCTGGGGTGGCAAGACCAACATGAGTAAGAGGCCAGTGTGTTCTAGGTAGTGAGTTCAAGGTCACCTTAAGTTACAGAGTGAGATCTTGTAGAATGAAAACAAAAAAGAAGAAAGAAAAAAATATTAGCTGTAAATAAATGTTGTTCCAATTTGATACTTGGAAATGTTTTTGTTCTCATTTGCATTTTCTTGATTATTAATTTATATGGGGTGAATAACTGTATCCACCCAAATTTTCTACTTAAAACCCCAATTCCCCCATATTTGCCAATAGGGACCTTTGAAAGTAATTGGTATTTGATCAGGTAATGAGAATGAGGCTCTTATGATGTGATTACTAGGTCTGTAAAGATTAGGAGGAACATGAAATGACTTTCTTTGACTGTAAGTGTAGAACAAGAAGTAAGCCACCCGAAACCAGGAAGAAATCCTTCATCAGAACTGGACCATGATGGTCAGAACTGGACCGTGATGGCACCATGCTAACCCTTAGCCTCTAGAACCATAAGAAGTTTCTGTTACTCCAATGACCCACTCAGTGGCTTGAGTCAAGCCAGTTTTCCCAGATATATATATTGACACTTGTGATTGTAGCAAGTCTAGAGGTTTCTGTTAGTGTCTATTTTCACATTTCTGTACTCTTTCTGTATGTTATTTACCCTAATTCATTATATATTTATATGATTAATACTGTCCTTTCCATGTGTTCTTTTTCAGTACTTCATTTATTTCTTTTTATACTGCATTTGTAATACATAGGTGTTTATTTTGTGAAATTAAAATCAGTCATTTTTCTGCTTAATTTTTGTCTTGTGTTGTATGCTGAGACTATGCAAGCTGCCAAAAGAGAAAAGCAATCAATGGTGAGATGTTCACCTAAATAAGACTTGCATAATGATCACACTAGTTGGCATGCCCAGTTGTCACCAGAGAGGCTTCATCCAGTAACTGATGGAAACAGATGCAGAGACCCACAGCCAAACTTTAAGTGGAGCTTGGAGAATCCTGTGGAGGAGGTAAAGGGTACCATAAGAAAACATACAGAAACAACTAACCTGGACCCATAGGTGCTCACAGAGACTGAAGTAGCAATCACAGGGCTTGCATGGGTCTGTGCTAGGCCCTCTGCATACATGCTGTGATTGTTTAGCTCAGGGTTTGGGGGAAGGGGACTCCTAAAAGTGGGAGTAGGGGTGTCTCTGACTCTTACACCTGGCCTTTTCTTCCTACTGCATTGCTTTCTTCAAACTTGATATTAAGGTTTCTACCTAGTCTCATTGTAACTTTGTTATGCTGTGTTCAGCTAATATTCCTGGGAGGTCTGTGCTTTTCTGAAGGAAATAGAGGAGGAGTGGATCCAGGGGAGAGGGAAGGTAGGGGGGACTGGGAGAACAGGAGGGTGGGGAGGCTGTGTTTGGGATATCTTGTATGAGAGAAAAATAAAGAAAAATGTATTTTGATAGAACATTCAAAATATGATGATATTTAATAAATAATTAAAATTATCAATGAGCTACTCATGGCTTTGAAATTTTGTATGCATTTTACACTTTTTGCACATCTCCATTTACATTATACACATTTCGAATTCTCAATAGCCACATGTGGTTTATGGTCACTGTAGACATGGAGAAAATATCTTGTATCCCTAATCAGTCTGAATCTCAATCATTTGATCAACCATTACTTTACTTTGGAATTATACTTGATATGATATAGACCTAAAATCTCAAATTTCCTAAGCAGTTCATCAATGATTGAAATATTGTATACCACTCTGTAAGACAGATTATTACGCCTGAGATCAATAAATACTTTTTAAACCCTGCAAATTCTCTTAACTTTTAAATACTGGGATACTCATTTTAGTGAATGAAATCTTTTTGAAGAGCTGACATTTGGGGCTGGAGAGATGGTTCAGTAGTTAAGGGCACTGACTTTTCCCCCAGAGGTTCTGAGTTCAATTCCCAGCAACCACACAGTGGCTCACAACCATCTGTAATGGGATCCAATACCCTCTTCTGGTGTGTCTGAAGACGGAGACAGTGTGTTCATATAAATAAGATAAATAAATCTTTTTTAAAAAAAATCTAACATTTACTAGAACTTGGTATATGCATCTCAATGAACATGTTTGATGTTTTACAGGTAAGAGAAGTGCAGCTAAGAGAGAATGTCATGCAACTTTGTTCCAAGTCATGGGACTTCTAAGTAGAGGTGTCAATATTTGAACTATGGTTTGCCTCCTCACTCCAAAGTCTATGCTTGTTCAAACACTCCCTCACATGATTGCTGTGTCTACACAATCTCTTCCTGTTTCCTCCACTTTGTCCATGTGGTCAGTTCTCACAAGATTACAGCATACATCTGTTGTCTGTCTGTCTGCCTGTCTGCCTTGATCAAGATTTCCCTGGGCTTCTCCTTTATGTCATCCTAGAACTCCTTTCCAAAGGATGTTCCATTTTGTTCAACTTTGTCTTTCATTTTCCTTACCTGGTATTGTGCCTGTTTCCATCACTTTTATGAGGGAGACTGTTAAGCTGATAGTGCGCTCCTAATAGATTCTTGTATACATTTTTCTCAATTCCACATTAAATGGTATGTTGCTAGCATAAAGTCAGCTGTCACTGTATTTACACAGTGGAGATAGGCTAACACTATGCTCTTATCCTTACTTGCTGCTTTTGTACCCCCTGATTCATTTTTTGTTGTTGTTGTTGTTGTTGTTGTTACTGACTGAAAGTGGCAGTCATATTAGAAACAAAACCATGTGTTTTTAATATGTTTGGTATTGTTGCTGTGTTGATAACATATTAAAAACCACACCTTTATATTTTTCTTTCTACTTGTTCTTATGGAGTTACAAATACTATATTGTATTTTGTATCCAAATTTTTTACATGGACTTCTTGATTTAATCACGCTTCTAAGTGTGAGGTCCATTTTCTTCCTCTGACACTCAAGTCAGTTTTATTCTCTAGTTCTATTGGAATATCTTATTATAAATTTCCCACTGTCTGAAATTTCTTATTCCTATTTAAACATGTCCCTTAGTACCCTGAATATTCACTAATTAGTACTTGCTCTTAATACCTCTTCTTTCCCACACCAGCTGGATATTATGGTCCAAATAGATGATTATTATTTTTTTTTTGGTTTGGTTGGTTTATTTTGTTTTGGTTTTCATGCCCTGTGTTAGCATCTTTTCTTCTGTCTGCTGTAACTTACTCTACATTTCTGACATTAGTTTTAATTTTTTGTCATTCAGCTTTTACCTGTTTCAAAACTCAAACCATTAAAAATACCTACAAGGTCCTGTGACATCATCATTATCATCATTATCATTATCATCATCATCAATTTTCTTTCTCTGAAACACTTCTATAACAATGCCTACATGGCAATGAAGATTACATGGACTAAATAGTTAATGTTCCCAGATATTTCAGTATTATGCTAACAGATATTTCACTGACAACTTCTTTATCCACAGAAATAGAAAGTCATTCACATTGGCAGATTTACCAATTTATAATCCTCAGGGGGTATTCCCATTTGTGAGAATAGAGGTCCCCCTGGACACTCCATCTATTCATATTAATATCCAAAATTTGAGATTCTTGGGAAAAACTTAAAGGTCTCTTTGCTAAACTATGCCATAGATACTCAATCAAATAAGATGAATAAAGAACTTCAGATACCAGTTCTCTCCGTTTTTCATCCTATGGTCTTGCTATAACATTTTCTCTAAAGAGTACCAAAGTATAACTTTTCACTGTTGATGTTTACCACAGTGTGACTGGTAATCTCATGGTAGATGTCTGCGTGTTTCTAAGTTTTTCTGGCCTGCTGGGTCATCTAGCAATTCTTTTCTTCTTCTGGGGATGCATAAGTTATTTTGACAAATCTCTTTAAATATAATTATTTTTCCAAACAACTACAAAATGCGGATATCATATTATCAAATGAATGTTTTAATTACTCTGAAACCTTTTGCTGATTCTCAGCTTATTCTTGCTTTTCATTGCATATAACAGATTGGCTCCCCTTTTAGCATTTGTTAGACTTTCAGCATCTGTACCTCCAGGCCGTTATTAAATCCGAGACAGCTTTTTAAAAAACACATGTTATTTTGTAGAACAAGTTAAGAATCAATGGAAATATTTACATAGTTTCCTCCTGATATTTTACAACCCAATAAGGAAAAAAAATATTCCTTAGACATAATTTATTTTATATTAATTTATGTAGTTTGGGGTTAAAATTTGTGAGACTGTTGAGAATTTTAATAATTTTAATACTGACTGGACATTCAATCCCTAGCACCCACAATCACAACTGTCTATGATTCCAGCTCCAGGGGATTCAATGCTCTCTTTGGGCTTCCTCAGGCACCAGGCATAGACATAGTGAACAGATATAAATGAAAGCAAAAAAACCCCATATACATAAAAGAATTAAGTAAAATTTAAAATAAAAAAGATGGTGGAGGGGCTGAAGAGATGGCTCAGGGGCTAACAGCACTGACTGCTTTCCCAAAAGACCTGGGTTCTTTTTCCAGTACCCATATGGTAGCTTACAACTGTCTATAATTTAATTCTGAGGGACTTGATACCCTCATATACATACAGGCAAAACAGCAAGATCAAAGTCGTGAATCATTTAAAAACAAGTGGACTGTACCTGAAGAACAACACTTAAGATTGTCCTCTGGTCTCCACAAGCATGCTTGTGCACATACCTGCTTACACACATAGACATGTACAGCACCTACATTTATACATACATACATACATACATACATACATACATACATACATACATACATTAAAAAGAAATACATAATGTTTCATTTACTACTATGTCATTAATTCCAAATATAACAAATAAACCATTATAACTTTATGATCCCAGTGATTCCAAATCAGAAGTCTAGGGTGACATATCTGAGTCCTCTGTCTCAAAATCTTTTACAAAGCTGGCATCAAGATTTAGGTCACATCTAGTATTTTACAGCCCATTGCCAGAGGGACCACCTCTAGTCATCTGGTCCTGGGGTATATAAGAAAGAAATATGAGTAAACCATACATAGAATGCAAACCAGTAAGCAACATCCTTCCATGGTGTGTGCATCAGTTTGTGTCTTCAGGTTCCTGCCCTGAGTTCCTGCTATGGCTTCCCTCAGGGATGGACTTATAATTAATAAGGTAAAATCAAATCTTTCCTCCCCAAGTTATGTTTGATCATGCTGTTCTATTACAGAAGTAAAAATCCTAAGATGGTATTTTCAGAGATATAGATTTACAGTGGAAAAATTGTGTCTGCATCTTTTCAGATAGTGCTGGAGCAATAATAAGCAAGAAATATGGGTTTGTAGAAAAAATAAAGATGGTTGCAATAAGTATATTATTTCGAATCACTGGATGATCCACTGAAAAGCACTAGAAGTTAATTATAGTTCTTTAAAAATCGAGATAACAAGTATATACATATCAGTAATCTTTTAGACATTAATATGCAGCAGAATCACCAAAGATGCTTATTAAAAAATGAAAGTTCTGCGCTCCTATTTAGTGAACGTAGGGTGGAACCTTGTGTCCATGTATAAACCCATAATTTAATAGAATCCAAGTGTTTCTTGCACTGTAACAGCTTAGCATGTTGTCAGGAATATTTGGGCATGTCTAAATAAGTTCAATATTCTTTTTAAAATTGCAAGCAATCCCTGCTAGAAAAGGAAGTTATACATTCAAAATTATTAGTCCAGCTAGGAACTGTACTCAGACAACAACAACAACAACAACAACAAAAAGAAACAAAAGCTCCAGATTTAATCATTATTTTACTCCTTTTACAAATGTCTGCCTCGAGTTAGGCAGACATCATAACATGCTTGGCAGACATTGCATTTTTATCAGAACACAAGAAGTGTGCTGGATTACTGCAACCTGGTCTTGGACAGTGTTTAGTACCCAAAGTGAGAAATATGCAAATGGGGCTCTTGCCTAACAGGTGAGGATGGGTGAAAACCAGACAAACCTTGCTTCACTTGTGTGAAAGCAATGTCATTCTCAATTTGTAAAAAAAAAAATTCCTTGGCTCATCTGTGTGGCTACCAGACCCTGTTTCAGCTAATGACATCTTATGTGGCCTTGCTTCTTGTATAAAGTAATTAAAAGTATTTCTTTTCCTAATGAGCAGAGAACCCCCCCCCCAAATATGTCAATCTATATTTCTCACAACAAATTGATTCGATTGAAAGGCCTCGAGGATTACTCTGAAGGTGAGAATGACAGGAAAGACTTACCCTTAACGAGCTGAGCATGATGGGGTCAGGGGTTGGAATGAAAGCAAAAAGGCAGTGGTGTGAATTTCTCTCCCTTTTCCCCATTCCTTGCCACCATGGTGTGCGCTCCTCTGATGAACAACATTCTCCCCATAATGATAACACTAAAATATTTACAATCAAGAAGCAAAATAAATCCTTTCTCCCTTAGAGTTGTTCTTGTCAGGTGTTTTATAACATGGACAGACAGTGTAAGATTATACCTTTTTGTTACTTGTGGATGGAATCTGGGCAAAGTTGTTTCCAGGTCCCAGGTCTCTTAACCAAATAATTGAAACAAAGGGCACAGATTTGCTAAAGACCCAAGATGAATTTTGTTCAAAGCCAAGCAATAATGTAGGTTATAGAGGAAGGAATACATTGTCGAAGTTGACAGCAAGCCACATGACTTAGAACACTCAAGGGCCCCATTATAGTGTGGGGCTTACTTTTATAAGACTTAAGAGGTTACTATGGGGGCTGGAGAGATGGCTCAGTGGTTAAGAGCACTGAGTGCTCTTCCGAAGGTCCTGAGTTCAAATCCCAGCAACCACATGGTGGTTCACAGCCATCTGTAATGAGATCTGACATCCTCTTCTGGTGCATCTGAAGACAGCTACAGTGTACTTAGATATAATAATAAATAAATATTTAAAAAAAAGAGGTTACTATGGGACATAGTTTAGGTGATTCACTTTCTTTGACTGACAGATCATTTGTTTTCCCTAATGCACATATGCCTTCCCATAATGCATCCAATTTTAATAATATATATGCCCATTTATGGAAGGTATATAATGGTAAATAAAGGATTATTATTAAAACCTTACTACCGGATAAATGTTTGCCTTACTGTGCATGTACACAAGACAAGTCACACCAGATGGATCAGCCCTTCTATTCTCTATACCCAGACTCCTTGGGAATTCATTGAATAGAAACAATCTAAAGATGATCATTACCAGGGGAAGGATGGGAAAACACACTGTTCTTTGTTCGAATATGAGAGTATGTACCATGACACAGACACAAACCCTCAGGTGAGGGACTGAATGGGATCTGGGATCTCTAGCTCCATTGTATCCAGAGGGGTGTGTGTATAATACACACAGGTGAAAGGAATCAGCTGAAAAATGTATTATACCATGGGGAGGTGTGCGTAACCAAAACCAAACAGGGGCCCCGGGTAATTAAAATGGTCCCTATGTTATCTGTCTTACTTCCAGAGAATGAGGCCCAGCAGTAATCACTTGACAATTTCATTCCATCACTTTTTTCTTTGTGTATGGCATATATAGTATATATACGTGTGTATACGTAGCCTTTAAAGAACTACTAAGATAGCCTTTTAAATCTGCTTTATTAGGTTCACAATATATACTGAGCATCTTCTCATGCAATAGATAAATTCTGCTAACAAAAAAGAAATGTAAGACAGAGTCGAAAACACAAGTTTCAATTAGAAGCTGGCAGAACTGGAGCCCCATGGGGAACAAATGACACTAAAAATATTACAACAATACATCACAAACATGTAAGTTTTGAAAGTAGGGGTCCCCATGTCATCTTCAGAGAAAAGCTCAGGACTCAGGGCATAAGGCAAAACTCATCATGGTGGTCATGATGAGGCGGGTCAGTGCTAACCGCCCGCAGGCTGTGGCTCAGCTGCCTTTCCCTTAGCTTCTCCATGAGCTGTCTCACATCATCCCCAAACCTCTGTACATTCTCCTCTCTCATCCTTCCCTGGGGCTCCCCAACCCTATGCATCAGGTCCCATCTGTAGTGCACGATGGGCTGCCGAACCCGGAACCGCCTGCGACCTCCTCTAGGCACATAGTAGTCTCCAGCTTCGAAAGGCAGAGCCACAACTGGCTCCCTTTTGTTAATATCCTGTGGCTTTTCTTCCTTCTCCTCCTTTTCCTGATGGTCATTCTCCATGTTGAGATTTTTCACTCCTTGTTCCACTGTGGACTCCATTTCTCCTAGAAGACAAGAGAAATGTTCAAAGGTTCAGCACCGAGGACAGAGGCCCATTTTCCACCATTCACAATCTTGGATGTCCATATGTTTGTTTTTCAAATTTTATTTTTTTCTACCTGAAAGGCTCAACACGCCCTCTAGGGGGCCCCTAGTCCCAGACCCTCCCTCCTCACAACCCACCATTTTCCCTGCAGATCAGTTTCCAAAGCTTTTGCAGGCATCAAAATGGAGGATGGAACTGTGGGGATGGTGGGTGGTGGAAGGGGAGCTGGGAGGTAGAATGAGGGGCGTGGTATCGTAGGTGGGAAGGGATGGATGAGGGGGATATGAGGGGACTAACGCCAACCCATCCCCGTTCCGTCTCCCCCACCCCCACCGCCACCTCCACTGAACCGACCTGGGCCTATCCCTTGCGGCACAGTTCTCCTCTCAATTCCCGCTGCCGCCTGGACTCTCGGCTCGCAGTAGACCTGCAGACAGGGCGGGATGGGAAGGACTGGGCTCCGAGCTCAGCACCGCACCCGCCTTCCCCGGACCCACCGCCCAAACCCCTCCACGGCCGCCTGCGATCTCCAGCAGCCCCGTCCCCATTCCTGTCCCCGTCCCCGTCCCCGTCCCCGTCCCCGCTCTCCCGGGCTCGCTCTAGCGCTCTCCGCTGCGGGCCCGCCCAGCCGCCCCTCTCCCGGGAGCCCCGCGCCGTCCCCGCCCCTGAGCCGNGGCGCCCCTTCCCAGGCGCAGCCGGGGTTCCCTGCGCGGTGCACAGAGCCGCGGAGCCGCGGTGCACGCCCGCCCGCCTGCCGCCCGCCGGTCCGCCCGTCGCGAGGCTGTCGCCCTCAGGGCCGCGGCGTGCAGGCCCCTTACCTGCCCCGCTCGCCTTGGGCCCGCTGCCAGCCCGCCGCGCGCACAGGAGCTCCGAGCTGCTGCCGGCCAGACGCTTGTGACGACTGCACCCAAGGCTGCGTCGCTCTGCAGCCCCGGNTCACGTGAGGGCCCCGCGTCACTGCCAAGCCCGCTCCCCCTGCTCGGGAGGCCCCGCCCCCACCTCCCCGTCGCCAGCGCTCACCTCGGGCCCCACCCGTCACTCATCCGGATCCTCACCAATCTGAGGAACCACAAGTGGCATCACCGTCAGGAGGTTGGACGGCTCCCTTCCCTGTTACCAGGGAGAGTCTGCACCATCCTTGGTTCAGCACCACCACACCCTCATCCTGGCAGTCTGTTTTCTCTCTTCTTTCCTTCCATATAAATCCTTTCTATTAATTTCTCTTTGTTTTCTTTTTAAATGTTGATGAGTCCCAGTGACAACTAGTAGCTCACTCTTGATATCCTGGCTGAAGTAGGAAATTCACCATGGATTGGGACAGATATAGATTACACAGTGAATTTCCAATCAGTTTGGTCCACAGAATGAGTCCCTCTTTCAAAATAATTTTTCACGGCTCAAATTTTGAAAAGTAGATTTGTTTGTGAGTAAAATGTTTGAAACTGGCAAAGTAAAAACTAAACAAACATGAAAAAAAAAGTTCCCCTGTGCTCTGTGCTCAACTCAATAGATTTACTCTGATCATCAATAGTTTGTTTAATTTTTTTCCTGGAAAAAGTGAAAAACAGGATCTCCTTGAAAAATTTGTGTATTTAAAATCAGTTACATCTATCTTAAGAAACAAGTCCAGTTGTTAGAGCATAATAATTTGTTGAAAGTGATCATTTTCCCTTCAGGAACCAATACCAAGTATTAATAAATAATTCTGTTCTGTCTTATCCTGTAATTACCATCAGTCTTTAACTGTAGAAAGACTTTTGCTAGCAACTGAAAATTCCTGGTTATTACTGTGGATAGCTTTAAGGACAAAGGGGGAAAGCTGCGAGGGTTGAGGGACGAAAGATATCATCCCTGCTCTGAAAAGAGATTAGGAAGGCATTGGTTTCCTTAACCCCAAATTCTGGAGACCCTCATTTCCTACATTCAGGTTCCTGTTGTATTTTGAAAAATCACCTTTGCTTTCTCTTCTCCAAATCTTCTAGAAGCCCTCCCCTAATCTTTTAAGTGTTGATTAGAGGTCTGCTCTCATATTGGAAACCATAAAATTATCCTAAATGTTGTAGATTCCATGTAAATTACAGCAGTTTCTCTTGGGTGAGGGAAGGGGGGCTCCCAAGGCTGGATGCTTCTCTTTTCACCCAGCTCTGTGTTCTGTGTCTGTGTTCTGGTTGTTAACTCTTCGTAGCATTCGGGTGAGGTGTGGCTTCCTGGGACCCTTTAGACCACTGAGACAGAAAGATCTCTGTGTGAAGTTGGAGCCAGACTGGTAAACATAGCAAGTGCCAGGCCAGCTGGGGCTACATAGTGAGATACTGTTATAAAAAAGCAAAAACAACAAACAAACAAACAAACAAACAAACAGATCTCAAGTGAATGATAAAAATGATGGGGCTCTTAAAAAAAACAGCAAAGAAAGCAAACAAAAAACAAGCCCAAACTTAACACTTGGTAAGAAATAATAAAAGAGTAAGGGAGAAATCAATAAAATAGAAACTAAAAGAACAATACATGCAATAAAAGATTTGTTTTTTCAAGAGGATTAATAATACTCACAAAATCTTAGCCAAACTAACAAAAGAGAGAAAAAACCTGAGTCAATAAAATCAGAGATGAGAGTGGAGTTGTAAACAGAATTCAATTATGGAACACTTTGAAAAGTTTTATCCACTGAAGGAGCTGAAGGGGTTTGCAGCCCCACAGGAGGAACAACTATATCAACCAACCAGACCCCCAGAGCTCCCAGGGACTAAACCACCAACCAAAGAGTACACATGGAGGGATCCATGGCTGAAGCTGCATATGTAGCAGAGGATGGCCTTGTGGGACATCAGTGGGAGGGGGGCCCTTGGACCTGTGAAGGCTCGATGTCCCAGTGTAAGGGAATGCCAGGGTAGAGAGGCAGGAGTGGGTGGGTGGGTGAGCAACCTCATAGAAGCAGGGGAAGGGGATGGGATAGGGGAATTCTGGGGGGAAATCAGGAAGGGGATAACTTTTGAAATGTAAATAAATAAAATAACCAGTAAAAAATATGAAAAAGTTTTATCCTAAAAATATGAGAAGGCCCTAAAAACAATAAATGAATTCTCAACTCCTATGTTCTACTGAAATTAAATCTGGAAGATGATAAAAAAAATTAAAAGACACACAAAAAGCAGTGAGATTGACACCATAATTAAAAGTCTCTAAGCAAGACAAAGCCTTGGCTTTTGAATTCTATCAAGCATTAAAGGAAGACCTAACACACTGCAATACTTCCGAAACTGTTCTACACAGTAAAAACAGAAGAAACACTAAAAAGCTAATTCTATGAAGCCAATTATTATTATGATAACAAATCTGGATAAAGATATAACAGAAAAAAAAGCTACAAGCCAATTTCCCTGATGAAAATACAAGCAAAACTTCTCATGCAACATGATTGGCTGCATTCACATGTAAGGGCTGAACAGTTACTGCCTTCTGGGGGAGGAAGTGTTAGTTTTTTAAGGGTGTTGCTTCTGGTAGACTGACCACTCTACAGTGGATGCATCCAGAATGAGAAGTATATGGCCAATAACAACAACAACAACAAACAGAGTTAGTGAGCTATTAAAATTTAAAAGAGGACACAGGGATGAGGCGGGTATTAAAATATTAACTTAAAAATGGAAGCCGGGCAGTGGTGGCACATGCCCTTTAATCCCAGCACTCGGGAGGCAGAGGCAGGTGGATTTCTGAGTTCGAGGTCAGCCTGGTCTACAGAATGAGTTCCAGGACAGCCAGAACTACACAGAGAAACCCTGTCTCTTAAATAAATAAATAAATAAATAAATAAATAAATAAATAAATAAATAAAAATAAAGAGCTATCTTCAGAAAAAGAATACCAGTTAGTGTATATGTGGATGCATGCATAGACATTTTATATATATATATATATATATATATATATATA
>NC_034613.1:115057295-115074652 GCF_900095145.1 Mus pahari
TATATATATATATATATATATAGAGAGAGAGAGAGAGAGAGAGACAGAGACAGAGACAGAGACAGAGAGACAGAGAGACAGAGACAGACAGAGACAGAGACAGATGAGATGAGAAAATCTATTAGTCTCCTGAAACTGGTATAGTAAAATATTGCACACTAGCTGACATAAAGCTACAAAAAAATGTCCTGAAATCATTTGGAATAGACAAAACATTAATCAAAACAATAAATACTATTAATGTCAAACCTATAACCCACATTAAACTGAATAACTGAATGAGGTAAAACAATATTTACTATAAAATTTGGAAGAATACATGGTACCTACTCTCTACACTTTTAATGCAATATATTTCTTGAAGTCTTAGCTAGAGGAAGAAGGCAAGAGAAAAATATAAAGGGGATAAAAATATGAAAGGAAGAAGTCAGATTATCCCAATTCATAGACAACATAATTGGATATTTAAAAGAGCTTGACATTTACAGTAAAATGAATGCAACTGGAGATCATTAAATGAAATAAGTCAGACTCAAATAGACAAATACTGTATGTTTCTCTTTCATAAGGGAGTCATAGCTTTTGATGTGTGTGTGTGTGTGTGTGTGTGTGTGTGTGTGTGTGTGTGTGTGTGTGTATAAACCATCACCCATCACACTGGAAATGGGACCATGAGAGGGGAAAACAATATTGAAGAAGAGGTAGAGCACGATAAAATACTTTTGACAAAGAAACAAAACTGAGATCACTGGGGGTAGGAGAATGTCCAAGTGAGTGGAGTAGTGGGGAGAGGATTGTCTAGTAAACACTGTGTAAATGTTATAGTAAAACCTAATAATTTTATGCCAATTAAAAATTTTGAAAAGAAAATCTTACAAGGTATATATGGTCTTTTTAACACTTTGGTTTTGGATTTATGACCTCTAGATTATAAGAAAACAAAATTCTGTAGCTTTAAACCACCTAAACTGCAGTATATTTTTTAAAAAGCTTTAGACAACTAAATGCATCCAAATACATATACGCACTTATGTAGGCATATATATAAACACAAATGTTCCTTTTTCTTAAAGTAATATCTTTATTTTTCTTTTCTAAATTATCTCAATGTTTGTGGCAACTTTTGTACTTTTATTTGAACATATTTTCCTAAGTTTCCTGGATATTACTGCTTTCAATATAAATACAAAGTCAGTAACAGTTTCCTTACTCTTATTTGTTCATACCAAGGATTGCTATAGTAAGACAATCATATATATGGGGACTGTCTTTTGTCAGAGGCTTTTATGTGTCCTTTAATAATATCTCCTACCAATTATGCTACTTTTAATTGTGAATAAATGTTTACAGCTAATAAAATAATATTATCTGCATGAAATACTTGATTAATACTTTAGGCACATAGGACTCAGTTTTAACAGGGGTAGAAAGGATGTTCAATATATGAAACTATACAGCCTACAGTAGCAGGACTGTACCCTATGGTTGAGTCTAAGACTTTAGTATGTACAGCAGTCCTACCTTGGAGAACTCATTTTCATAATACAAGCTTCCTCCAGTGGATGTTGAGGGGATTTAACATAACCAGCAACATCAATAGTATCTTCTGAGCATGATACAATTATTGCAATCTTACAGCAAGTGAGATTGCCTCCACTGGGCCGGCACAAGACTAAGGCTTTCATTAGTCAACCACAGAGTGAGGGTTCTATCCCTCTCTGCTAAAGTATTGGCTACTGAAGGATTCTAGGGGAAAGATAGTCACTATCTTTAATTATGTACCCACAGGTACCTCAATGGATAGTTCCAAACACATGGTCACATAGGTGGCCCTGTTTATCCTCAGTGGGTCAAAATGCAAAACAATACAAGTATGAGACAAGGACTTATAAGGAAGAGGGAGGGTGAACAGGGTAGAAAGGATATGTGACAGGGTGAGGGGTGAGAGTGACCAGAATATATTATAAAAATGGGGAATGCTCAACAAAAATAATAAAACTTATAATAAAAGAAAATATAGAAGCATGGATCCTTAAATATGTGACAAATACACAGATCAATTTGGGTCTCTACCAGATAGGCTTTGGCTTCCAGGATGAAACTAGACATCACAGTTTGTTTACATGTTTCTATTAGAACAAAATCTCAGCAGAGGTTTGAAGAAATAAGATAGTGACACCTAGGAATTTCTTCTTAGGATCTTGGATCTGTCTGTGTGAACTTATCCTCTGAGATTGTGTCCTTTACCTGGAGGGGATACAGAAGACAATCAGGAGGTCAGCAGATACAAGAACACTAGCACCACTTCCAGGCCACCTGGCCTTTCCTCACTTGACGAATTCCCAAGTGTCACCTTGAGCAAGGCAAGGCTTTGTATAGCTCTGTTGTAATTCCACTGGTCATCATGAAGGCATCTGTGATAGAAGATGAACAGGGATCATCCAACAAGAAAAGAGAGCACTGATAACAAACTCAAAGGCATCTATGTGACAGAAACATGGCTCTACATAGATTTCCAACTATTCAGCAAAATGACCCTTCTGCTATAATATGTGCAAATTCCTGAAAACCCAAATGGTTCCCATTCAATTAACAAGGTTTGTGGATTTCAGGGAATGATCAAATAGCTATTTTAAATGATCAGTTAGCTTACTGTTCACTGAGAAGAAACTGTTCAGTAAGGTAGTAAATGAAATGAAATAAAGAAGAAGCAAAGGCTGTATGTTCCCATAACTCACTCTCCTATACCAACCTTACACCACATTATCATATACACACAACACTCACTTTTGAGACCTGTCAACATTCACCCCAGACTGGGCACAGAGTGTTGGCACCATCTCCTGTTGATCTTGAGAGAAGGAAGGCAAATAACTGGTAGAAGACGTGGCCACAGGGGTGGAGGCACTGGGAACCTCATGGACATTAGTCACAGACAGCTTGTCATTAATGATACAGAGTCTGGAGTTTGATGGAAGAACAGACAAAACTGTACTTCCCAACAACTGTCATACTATCACTCTTTTCAAACATCCCAGTTCTTTTCCCCTGGTTATCTATAATGCCCCCAGAGAGTGAGTACACTATTGGAGACTGTCTACACTACTAGAATGGCAGGTTAAGCTTTAATTAAAGAATGGTTTAGCCTGGTGGTGGTGGCACACACTTTTAATCACAGCACTCAGGAGACACAAGCTTTTGGATCTCTGAGTTCAAGGCCAGCTTGGTCTACAGAGGAGTTCCAGGCCAACCAGGGCTTACAGAGAAACCCTGTCTTGGAAAACCTGAATGGGGGCAGGGTAGAATGAGACAATGGTTTTAAGTTCTCATCTGGCCTTTTATCAGGTAAAAAGAATGGACAATATGATCAACATCTTTAGAAAACAGCTATAAATGGGTAATATGACTTGAACAAATTCTTAAAACAAGTGAGTATTAAAGCAAGAAAGAGCCTGATGGTCTGACCCCAAAGTGTACACTGTTAACCACTATACTAGCCCTACTCCTTGAATATACCTGTTGACCTTCCACAGTATTGGTAATAACACCCCCTAAGAACTGCACCACCACATTGTCATATTGATGGCCTTACAATGGAGTGAGAGTGCCCATTTACAACTAGCACTTACTCTGAACTGTTGCCACGGGTAGCAACAAAAATCCGAGTGAAGGCATGCATACACCCTTGAGTGTTGTCGTCCACTTTGAGAAGAGGAAAAAATAAAACATCCTTACTACAGTTACACACGTTTTGCATCCTCACAAAACATTCCTCAGTCAGGGCCTTATGCTGAAAGGGCCCAGGACCACTTAACTTGGAGTCAAGGGGCTGTGGTGGAAAGGGGGCAGGCAACAAGGGGAATAATCCACTCATATTGATGGGTCTCCTGACACATTCTGGACCCTGTGAAAAATAACTTCCAATGTTCACTTGGGCTGGGATTTGTCTGGGGTGGAGGGTCATTAGCACCATTTGCAAACGGGGAAATGCAGAGGCTAAGCAACTGGCCCAAAGTCACAGAGTAAGGATCTGGAATGAGAGCCAACAAACCCTGCAGCCCATGTGCTCTCCCTCACCCAGGAGCTGTGCTGCAGACAAGCACAGACCTCCATCAGACCAGGACGGTCAGCGGGCAGGAGAGCACCCAGGAAGGCACACAAGGAGAGGAGCTGGGGGAGCTCTCAGAGATGCACATCCAGGTCAGGAAGCAAGAAGGGATCTGGAGAGAGGATTNTACAAGCACTCACCTTCCTTGAACAACCCACAAACAGAGAAGCAGAGCATCGTTTCCTGAAAGGGAAGAAGGCACAGAGGGGCTCAGGGTCCTGCATAACTTTCTACTCACCACCATTTTTCTGGGGATGTGATGTGTCCCAGGGAAGGAGCAGGTGCTTACTGTCTGCAAACATATATCCACCATGAAGGAGGTGAGGTCGTGTTGAGTTTTGGGCAATGTACGAAGGAAGTGAATAATGTCACATTTCTTGTGCTTCAGCAGCTGCCTCCGCATATCTGTAAAGGAGACAAAGATTTGTGCCCTTGGAGTTGCACATGCTTTGCACATACAGCATTTCCCAGTCAGAGTCATAAGCTAAAGGGTCCAGGAACAGACAGCTATATGTTTGAAGTCAAGAGAATGTGACAGGGACGGGGAGGGCAACAACAGGAACCTTAACCTCTGGCATCTGTGATTGTGCCTCCTATCCCCCTTTATCCTGCTCAGTCTTGTCCACCACACACTTACAAGGATCCTTGAGAATCTTCATATTTCTGCTAAACTTGAAGTACTCGCACAAGCTGTTCCTAGGAGAAAAGGAGGAAACAGTTGTGGTGGCAGCCAGTGTGACGGTTCCAAGGGACCACCTGTATCTGCTAGAGAACAGAGTGCAGTGCTCTGGGTTAGAGTTTGAGTGGAATGTGCTACTCACATGGATAAGTCAACGGAACTGAAAGGGATGGTCAATGAGAAGCAAGCCTCAGCATGATAAGCATTGAGAAGTCCCTGCCGATCTCCATTGTCATAGATGAAATAATACCTTTTGGGAGAGGTGATAGAGTGGGATGATCTCATTGGTTTGGGCTCTGAATAAGATTTCATAGTTTTATCAACTAGATCTATCATTTTGTAACCTCACCCCCACCCCTCATTGCTCCCTTTTGTCTGATTCCCAGAGGGACTTACTGCTGCAGGAACTGTAGGACCATTGTCTTTATGGATTCTGATCCAAAAAAGCTTCCCTGAAATAAAAGTGAACAGGATGTAGGTGTTGACCCATTCTTACACACAAATTAAAACCTCTCTTCTCACCTTGCAAGTTGGTAAGGTCTTGTGATCTTCAGGGCCACAGAGAGTTGGTTTACGTGATTCCTGCCCATCCTGTGGGAGGCAAAAGAGTCAATGCATGGCTGGAAGGTGATGCTGGATGATGGAGAGGGAAAGGGACAGGTTTACAGGAGCCTTTGAAATGTCGCTGGGATCATGGCTTGCCTTTGGCAAGCTCCCCTGTGAATCTGAATCACTTCTCCCTGCCCCTTTGAAGCTTTAGGGACAGCTACAGAAAGTTTAACTTGAGCAAGACCTAATAGCTTTCAGAGAAGATTGGATGCAATGTCAGTCCCAGTTAAAGAAATCAATGATCAAGGAACACACTTACCAGGATTAGTAACTTGGGGAACAATTCCAGAATTGAACTACCAAAAAAAAGTAGCCTTATTAAAAATTATGCAGTATATATGTGTATACAACATTACACAACATCCCTCCCATTAATATATAAGTTAGATTTTGGGGCGGTTAATATATTGACTTTTTATGCATTCATCCATCTATTGGCATATAAATATAGGGGCACTGCTCTACTCCCTTTCTCCAGGATCACAGCACAAGAAGCCACGTTGGAGGAGCCAGGGTCCAAGGACTCTTGTCCCTCCTTAAAGGATATAGCATGGTTCAGGATTCAGTATTTGAAGTCAGGGAGATGGTGATGGAAAGGGAATGAAGGGAGATGAGGGAGATGTCAGCGAAACATAAGAGAGTGGAGGCAATGGACAAAGACAAAGCCACACAAGAATGAGAGATGATAGTACTCTCTATCTTTCTCCGTGCTGAGAGGGGCTACCAGCGGGATATGACCCACATGGTGAGGCTCAGCTAAAAGCTTTCTATCAGGCAGTGCATCTTTGAAGCCACTCTTTCAAATCTGAATCTAACATCTGATTCAGGGAAATGTAGTACACAGCTTTCTTCCACTTGCCCTTTAGACCAGCAGGCAGTTCTCCATTCAGACTCAGGCTGCAGTTAAAAGGGCTCCTTTGCAGCAGTCCACTTGCACTAGGCTGCTCCAGGGACCCAAAGTAAGAAAGAAAGCAAGACTTTACAGTATTGGGTACCACTGAATACAAGCTCATTTTTATTTTCCTATCTTAGACTTACTCTGGGAACAATGAAGGGGTTTGAGGGATGAAGACATTCCCCAGAAGCAGGTGTCTCTTATGGTCACTATGTTCTTTCCTGGAGGTCCCTTTCTACTTGTGTATGTCTGAGTTGGGGTCTAATCTAAGGAATTAATTCACTTCTTTCAGGCTATGCAGGGATCCTCTTTTACATTTGGTAGGATTATGAGCAGGGTAGGTATATAAAAAAGAAAGGAAAGAAGGAGGCCTCTTTCTCTCATGACCCTCCCGCTCCAGGAAGCCCTCTGCTCCCTGACATTGGCCCACTTCTACATCTTTGAGTCAGAGAATCCATGTTTCCCTCCACAGAGAGATGAGCCTCCAACAGTAGCCCAGAGCAAGTAATGTTACCATCATCCAGAACTCCTGACCTCATCCTAGCATGAAAGAACTTTTGGGGCAGCCTGGGATAAATGAAGGGACTTCACAGGAGTAAGAAAGGGGGCGCTCCAGTTAGGCTAGAGGAGGGGTGCATCTTTCTGGAACAGACTAAGTGTTCAGACATAGGAATTGCACCCCTGACAAAATGAAAGGATGGGAGGGTCAGACGGAATGGAGGTTGTGGGAACAGCTGAAGAAACGGGCAGAGAGGGGTGAAGTCTGTGATCCTCCAAGAGGACCAGAACTACTCCTCTTGCAGATACACTGACTTTATGTTACTGGACTTATCCGGCGTGGTAGTACTCAGAGAGCTTTGGTCTGCACATAGCTTTTCTGGATCCGGGGCTTGCTCCTTGGGCATCTCCCCTTCAGAATTCACCTGTAATTATGGGAATAAATGCATGGATTAAGAGAAGTGAAGCAGAAGAGGTTTAAGCTCTCAGCTCTTTCCCTTGCTCCATTATCAGTAATTCCACTCCACTCCCCTGCCTGCTGTCAACACCGATATTCACTTCCACTTTCTCTCAGAGGAACTGTGGGAGGGGGAACTGAGTGAGGGGGCAATGACTGGAATGTAAATAAATGAAAATAATTTAAAATGAAAAAGAAAGATCTCAGTATTATGCCTCATCTCATTTTTATAGGCATTCAGGTTGTCAATAGTAGGGGCCATTGCCATAGAATCAAGCAAGCGAAACAGCTGATAGGATTTGTCTTAACTCTGGTTCAAGGGCAAAAGCGATGAGAGGTAAAAATAAAGTTCATGATACTACAGGGAATATTTGAGACCAATCTAACTACTAGCTAATATCTCCAGTCTTATTCTCAAAAACAGCAACAAGTATAGAAGCTATTACCTGGGTCATATCCTCTTTATGGATACTCAATGAAGGAGCCATATACCTTCTAGGAAGTTGTGCCAAGTCAGTAGGACGGGTCATCAAATCTTCAGGAGGCAAGAACAGGTAATCAGAAGACTGAGAGGCACCCCACTGGTACAGCGCCAGTACCAACCCTTCCTGGATTTATAATTCATAAATTTCCACACCAGCGCGAACCTTTCATACCTTGGTCAAAGGGAAGTCTCCGCCGGTTAAGAACTTGCTGAGAAGTAGCACATTGTTGGTTTGTATTCAGCTGCAGAATCACAGATGGAGTTCTGTGACTCTGAGGCTGAAGTGATAAAAAGATGGGAAGAAAGGGATAGGTCCAGCTGTGGGTATACAAGTGATCTTCCGTTTATATTACCTTTGTGTGATCCATCTTTTCTGACTTCAGCTCTGTCACTGAGTGGGGTTCATCACATGGGCTGATGAAGATTGATATCTGCAGTGAACCCATGAGAGTCTGTGTTGACACCGAGAACCAAGAAGCCTCAGGATCATAAACAATATTGCCCCCTGGCTCACAAGTATTCAGTGACACTCTTGACACATACCTTATTATCAGTCTCATCTCGAATCTTGTCACTGATAGCCTTCAGCATAAAGGCAACGTTGGGATTATCAACAAAAAAATGGGCCTGCATCTTTTCATAGTGAAACTGCAAGGATAAGGGCGAGATAAATAGAATATGCAGGCAACTGTTATGTTTAGCAGAGTCCCTCATCTGTCCAGTTTCTGCTTGTCCTCCTTTATGTCTCTCTTACCTGCACTGGAGTGAAAGGGATGCTGCACTGGCTCTGGATCAAATTCAGCAGCCACTTCTTATCATATTTTATGCCAAAGGGAATCTAGAGTCAAACATGAATAAAGAACATAAGAAACATTGGCAAACTGGAATTGAAAGTTTGACTTAATCAGATAATAATGCTCAGCCCATAACATACTCTGTGAGTCTGTTTACGTAAACATCTAGAAAATGTAAACAAATCTATTGTGGCAGAAAACTAACCAAGAGTTGCTTAAAAATGCCAGGGCACAGAGAGGGAAGAATAAAATAGAACAATTAATTATAAAGGGAGACACGGATGCTTGATGTGTTTGACAGGCATGTTGACTGGGATAAAGGTTTCAGACATGTGTGGCCAAGTATTGTTAACTCATATACTTTAAATGTATGTGATTTATTATCTGCAAATTTTCCTTTTAGAAACCCATAAAAATAAGAAGACCCAAACATACCTTTTCAAGCTTTAAAACAATATCTAAAGATTGAACAAATTTCATTATTTCTTTTACATCACCTGTAGATTTCCCGAATTGCCTGTCCTTTCATCCGGGTGGTTGCCTTTGATAATCCAGATATTTAAATTGACTTTCTTTTTAAAACTTTAATGAATTAATTTACTTCATATTATTTTCCTGAGATTTTAGATTATAAACATAATGTACTGGCTAGCTTTGTGTCAACTTGACACAGCTGGAGTTATCACAGAGAAAGGAGCTTTAGTTGGGAAAATGCCCCCATGAGATCCAGCTTTGGGGCATTTTCTCAATTAGTGATCAAGGGGGAGAGGCCCCTTGTGGGTGGGACCATCTCTGGGCTGGTAGTCTTGGTTTCTATAAGAAAGCAGGCTGAGCAAGCCAGGGGAGGCAAGCCANTAAAGAACATCCCTCCATGGCTTCTGCATCAGCTCCTGCTTTCTGACCTGCTTGAGTTCCAGTCCTGTATCCTTTGGTGATCAACAGCAGTATGGAAATGTAAGCCAAATAAACCCTTTCCTCCCCAACTTGCTTCTTGGTCATGATGTTTGTGCAGGAATAGAAACCATGACTAAGGCACATAATTTCACTTAAAAAGCTATAATAAAAGACCTTACCTACAGCAGACCTAGCTTTTTTAACAAGAACCCCAAAGACATTGCAACAACAACCTCCCCCAATACACACATGCAGTTTTAGCAAAACAGCCTTCTAATATAGAGTTGTTATATCTTCTTAGCATTGATTTCTTCCTTTGCTTATACACAACCCACTGTCTTCTCCCTACAGTGACCCTGTTCTCTTTATATCCCTTCTCTCATTTCTTCCTTAATTGATCTAGCATGTGGGCTCCTATGTCAACTTCTCTGCACCCAGAAAAGTGTGTGATGACTCTACACAAGTGAAACACAAGTCCTCCTAATCCTTCTTTTAAATATTAGATACATTTTGCTGCAGCACTTACTGTGACCTTGAACCAGTTCTCTGAAGTATCATCTTGTTTGTTCTTCTCCAATTTTCTCTCTGGAGGTTTTGACCCTCCCTCCATGTTAACATGCATTTGGTTCCATTTATGTACATTGACTCTCTGATGACGGGATGGAATGCCATATGGAGTGCTGTGGAAAATGAAGGGAAAAAATAGTCTCTAGATACTTAGAAATCCTTCAATAGACCATTTGCCCCACTTGTACCAGTGTTACCAAAAGGATGCTCAACCACTTGAAGATGTAAACAACGTATTTAAGCACAGTGTTATGTGGATTTCACTAGCTGGTATATTTCAGCCATTCTGACTGGTTACTTACTATCTTTGGGTATGCATGTGAGAATTACTCATTGCTGGCTCCCCATCTGACTGCTGATAATATGAAGTATGCATTGTATCACTGATGTGGTCAGTTGAGTTGAGAAATCTCCGTCGGAAAATACGACTGCATCTCATTCTTCTTCGAAATGGATTAGTTTCAGAACTGCGCCCTTAAATTAAAATCAATACAACAAGGAACAATAAAAAAAAGATCGTGGAAAAAATATAATGGCTAATGAAAGTCATTATTTTAACCATCCCCAAAATAAATAAATCTGTGAGCAGTGTAGAAATAAAGTATTTCACTGTGCTTCCACTTCTTGGGATATGAGAAGCAGGGAACATTCACAGCTGAGGAGAAAATACAGGGGTAAAAGTTTGGGTTGAATAATTGGTCTGTGATGTTACTAACCGTCTTGCCCTTAATAGCCTGAGTGATTTGAGACATATCTTTCATTCCTCAATCTTCACTCTATCTTCTGTTTGAAGAATAGTAAAAAAATTATATTGGAAGTTGTTTTTATGGTTCAAAGATCAAAGGCAAACTCCCTGACTGAAAGAAGAACTAGACAAGAGATAACATAAAGCAGAACAAAATATATAGGTCATATCTTGCTCATATATTATCCTGAAGACTAGAAAAAGAGAAGGAAAGAAATTAGAGGAAATATGGTAAGCATATTTAACAGATCTAGTTGCGAAGTTTCCAAATTTTATTTTTTTTTAAAAAAGCACCATGTTCAAATAGAAAATATTAATAGAAGAAAAGTGTGCATTGAGAAAAAGAGATGGCTCGACACTTTAGAGAACTTGATACTCTTGTGTTGAACAGTAGTTCAGTTCCCAGAACAAACATGGTGGTTTGTCACCATCTGTAATTCCAGTTCCAGAGGATCCAATGTCTTCTCCTGACCACCTTAGCCACCAAGCATACACATGGTGCATGTTCATACATGAAAGCAAAACACACGTAACATAAAATAAAATAAATCTTAAAAAGTTAAACTATAACAGAAATAGGCTGGGGAGATGGCTTAGCATGTAAATGGCTTGCCACCTATCCTGAAAGCTGGGGTTCAATTCTATAGACCCACATTGTTAGGGGAAAGGAACTGTTTTCCTCAAGTTGTCCTGCTACCTCCAAACATGCACCCACATGCATACAGTAAGTGAAGGAATGAATGAGTGTTTAAAATAAAACATCCCTGTGGGGTCTGAAAGCACACACATAATACCAGCCCCTAGAAGACAGAGAAAATGATTGACACATGTTCAAGGTCAACTGGTCCACAGACAATCATCTGTGCAGTAAAGGAAAGTCAATGACACTGATAAATTTGTAGTCAAATCTGAGTACGTATTATGTAATACTGTAATTTTCTGGGACATATATGTATATCTTGGATATATATTACAATGAAGAGTAGAAAAAGAGAGGGTAAAATATTAAAGGGCATGTGGTAAACATATCTTATATATAATGAAAATGCATGTCAAATCAGGTGAGGGTAAATATTACCATAATGTTGCAATGTCCAAGTATTGTCTGAGGACACATAAAAAACAAATGTGTAGCAAAATAGTGTATTTGGACCAAATTAACCTATGATTTAAGCAAAAAAATAGGTTAAATATTCCAAATTGAAGGCAGAAAGTGCCTGATTACATAAAAACCATTCCATCAGCTAGATATGGTAGAACATGTCTGAAATTCACCACTTGGGAGGCTGAAGCAGGAGAATCAGGAATGTAAGGCCAGCTTTAGCTACTTAGGGAGTTCAAGGCCAGCCTGGCCTACAAGGTGAGATCCCATCTGAGAACAAATAAAAGAAAGGATTCTGTCAAATGTTCTTTTAAACACATAAAATTCAATTATCAATAAATTTTTAAAAAAAGGCAAAATATGCTCATGTATATGTGGACACTTGCAGATTGAACTCAGAGAAATAGAGGGTATGATGTGATTACCAGAGGTTAGAAGCTGGAGAAAGGGAGATGAATAAATAATAATTCATGTGTACAATATAGGTTATCCATTAAGACAGGAGGAATAACTTCTAATATTATTTTAGGATTTGTGTGTTCATGTACACCCATACTGTGTTTGTTTGTATCTGTCTGTCTATGTGGATACATTCACACGTGTGTGCAGGCACTTCTATGCATGTACAGAGGCCTGAAAGGAGAATCTGATCCCTCAGCATCAGAGTTGCTTGCAGGAAGCCTGTCTTGCTACATGAAGGTTAAGGCTAAAACACCATTTCCCATGATTGCTTTGCAAGTGTTCTTAACCACTGAGCCATCTCTCCAGTGCCAATTTCTAACGCTCCACTACACAATAGAATAGCAATGGTCAGCAATAATTATATATACAACTATAATATTTGTAAAATAACAAAATATAGATCATTTTTGTACTCCGCAACTGCAGGTTTTTACTGGAAAAGAAACAGCACATTTTAAATAAAGAAGTTCCATGGGGTGGGGGTGTATCTCCTCCCTCACATGCACAAGATTCTAGGTTCCATGGCCAGCACAGCACAGACTAGATGATGCTCTTTCGTAATCCCAGCATTCAGGAGGTAAAGGCAGAAGAGTCACAAATTCAAGGTCACCCTTGCCTACATCAAAAGCTCAAGATCAGATGAGGCTACAAGAAACATTGTCTCAAACAGGAGAGGAAGGGGACAGAGAGGAAGTAGTAGAGGAAAGGACATTCCAGTGATAAAAGTTTCAATTAAGCAAGAGTAAAGTTTTCAAATCTGTATTTGCATGCATATCTTAATATAAAGAAAGAGGATTGGAGGGAAAAAATAAGTGGACAAATATACAATTTGGATGAAATTTCAATATATCTCATTAAATAACAGATAAATGTATCAGACAACAGTTCATTTGCATGAGGAATGTTTAAAAATATGAGAAACAAAGCAGGCATGGTATCACATGCCTGTAGTCCTAAATACTTGGGGGCTGGTAAAGCAAAAATGATCACTTTAGCCCAGGAATTCAAGAACATTCTGAGATGTCTTTTATGTACAATATAGATATGATTTTAGATATTGTACATACATTATATAACAAATGTACTTAATTGAGGTGGAAACTCACACACAAGTGAAACATTTCATAACAGTTCATATGACAGGCCATAAAGCAAGTATCTACAAACTTCTACAAGGATAACGCAGTGTTCTGAATGACTCAGTAGATGCAATGTTAATGTTTGCTTCCCTGCTCCTTTAATGCTAGTATGAATCCAAAGAATATTAATTTCCACCGAAACATACTCTAGATCATATTTCCTACTTCTCAGATCCTAGGCCTAAAATGATCCAAAGTTCAATCAAGTCTGTCTTTTCAAACAGGGGTGGAGACGGGGGTAGGAGGTGGCGGGGATGGCACCTCACTTCAGTTAAAGCCACAAGAATGGAGGCTTTCCATCGAAGAAACATGACAATCACCTCAATACTCATTTGATCTTTGTCTTCTGGATGAGGTAAACTAGACAGCTTGGGGGGGGGGGTCTGCCACTCCGACTCCACCCTGTTCCTGCCTAGAGAGGTCACCTAAGTGCCATATGAGAAGACAAAGGGGCAGCATCACTTCTGCCCTAAGAAAATCTGGGCAAACGCATCATGCCAAGCAACTCACTCACCCATAATAGGTCCTCAAGTTCCTAGTCACGAATGTCCTTCTTGTGTGCTTTTGCGTGGTCTAGAGCTGAAAAACTGAAGAGAGCTGCCGAGAAAGATGACTGCAGGCTTCAAACATCAGTTACAAGATGGAATCCCTTACAGGAAGTTTCATCCCATAGAGCATTGGGAGGAGGGCCCTAGAGGTGGGCAGAGCAAACCAACTTCCTGTTTTTACTGCGTCCTGAAGTTTCTACCAGCGAAGCGCCCAGGGAGCTCTTTCACATTGCACCACTGCTATACGGGAAGCCAACTAGAGTCTGAAGCCTCGAGACTCTGGTACTTGTTGCTACAAAGGCAGGGAACTTTGCATTCCCTGATCTGTTTTGGCTACATTACACTGTGTTCTTTATTCTTTGAGAGCTCCGAGCACCCACTATGAACCAGGCACTGGACTTCTGTTCTACATCAGATCTGCTTTCCCCTCCCCGACTCCTCAAGAAATTATCTGATCTTCGACTCACCAGATGACTGAAGTTGTGGAGGCTTAATGGGGTATTAATGAGATATTCACCTGTTACCTTGGGAAACAGAGTAGACATAAGAACCGTGGCAAAGGGTGAGCCCCTCGTGTCAGGTTTGTGTACAGTCAAGTAACAGCCTTTTTTTTTTTCTTAAGTTAGAACAAAATAACAAAATGTTCTGAAAAGTGTCATATAATTGGAACTTATGTTCAGCTCATTCTGGAGACAGAGAGGGGAGAGGAGATAGAGATGAGAAGAGAGGAGAGGTGGGAGATAAAGGAACTAGCAAAGTTTATTAAATCATATTTTAGTGAGACTAGAATGAAAGTTGTCACTGTGGAGAAATGTCTCACTGATAATAGACAGGAATGAAGCTCCAAACCTGTCAGGCCTTTTTCCAAGATGGGGAGAAGAAAGAGGGTCTAGATTCTAGTGTATTTACAGACTTTCCTGAAATGAGATCAAGTCCGGCCACTGAATGAACTGAACAGATGCCCCCCCCCCAGCTCTCTCTCTGTCTCTCTGTCTCTGTCTCTGTCTCTCTGTCTCTCTCTGTCTCTGTCTGTCTGTCTGTCTGTCTGTCTCTCTCTCTCTCTCTCTCTCTCTCTCTCTCTCTCTCGTGTGTGTGTGTGTGTGTGTGTGTGTGTGTGTGTGTATGCACATCTAGGGTGAAGACAATCTAATACAGGAAAAACACACACCTACAAAAAATGCCAAGTCAGGAACAATTTGTTTATCCGACAGTATATGACCAATTATCTATTTGTGTGTGTGTGTGTGTGTGTATGTGTGTGAGAGAGTGAGAGCTAAAGGGAAAGCAAAGACATGAGCATGTGAAGGTCATGGAACAACAAAGGAGGCCGTTCCCTCCTGCTGTGTGCACTCAGGGAATCAAACTCGGGTCTTCAGTCTTGGCTCTATCTAGTTAGTTATCTCAGCAAGCTTCATATAAATATTTTTATAAACTGGAAGATTCTGTGACACAATTAATCTAAATGCACTTCAGCAGATGAGTGGACAGTGAAAATGTACAAGTACATTTAAAAAGCCTTTCCCTACCTTTGAGCAGAGAGGGTCTTTTTGTTTTGTTTTGTTTTGGTTTGGTTTTTGTGGCAAGAGCCTGCACTTGGTCACTAGTTTAAATAAAGGACTCAGATTTGTTAAATGAAGGACTTATACTACACACACACACACACACACACACACACACACACACACACACACCTTAGTTACGGTTTCATTGCTGTAAAAGGACAACATGACCAAGACAACTCTTACAAAGGAAAACATTTAATTGGGGCTGGCTTACAGTTTCAGAGGTTCAGTCCATTATCATCAAGGCAGGAACTTGGCAGCATGCAGGCAGGCACAGTGCAGGAGGAGACTACAGTTTTACATACTGATCCGAAGGCAGCTGAAGGGAACTGTCTTCCACAGGCAGCCAGAGGAGGCTATGCCCTACTAGGCAGAGCTTGAACATAGAAGAGCTCAAAGCCTGCTTACACAGTGTCACACATCCTCCAACAAGGCCACACCTCCTAATAGTACCACTCCCTGTGGGCAAGCATTGAAACACATAAATTTATAGGGGCCAAACCTATTCAAAGCACCACAATTATGATACATGAGTGTAATAAATATGGTTCAGCTGCAAAGAAAATGAAATCACAAAATTTGCAGGTAACCGGATAGACCTGGGGAAGATTATACTGTAGCCCAGACCCAGAAAGACAAATATCCACTCTTGTCTATGATTTCTGGCTCTGTATCTTCAAATGTGAATATACAACATGGAGTAGCCACAGAAATTTTTAAAAAGTATAAAGGGACCATGGAAGTGGGAGGGTAATACCAGGATAGAAGTTATATGAAGCAGGAAAGAGAAAAACAAGAGGGGGCTCCAAATGAGGAAGGAATGGGAGGTCAGTACAGGGGACAAGGGGAATAGGGACAAAGGACACGAAGGGTGTTTGATAAAGCCTCAAGGAAACTTATTGTTTCATGTTTACCTAAAATTGTAAATGTGTATATGTGCACACACATACACACACACACACACACACACACACACGGAAGTTATACTGATGAAATGGCTGATAAGACTCCCTACAATAACCATAGACTAACAAAAACTCCAGTACCATGTGTAAGAAATCCTTCAAGTGGTTCACCAGGGAAATTCAAGTAATCCCCAACTAATATAGATTTTGTCAATGGTCCATGGTTGCTTCTCAGAGGCCAAGGGTGGGACCCTACTGCTGAACACTTAGGAAACAGGACTCGGATCATTTGAACTGTACCTAACCTGAAAGATCCCTTCCTGTGTTCTAGCTCCAATGGTACCAGAAAATCCTATGCAAGCTGACAAAGGAGGGAAGCAGTCAATAGTTGTACCAGCCATGGGACGTGTGGACCACAGCAATGACCAGAATGATAAAATATGCATCAGTCCAGTAAGTGGTACTCACATGTTGGTGGTAACCAACAGGTGTCTAATTGGACTTAAGGCCCACTCAATAGGAAGGAAACAATGTCTGGTACTAGAAACTTAGCCAGCTTTCCACAGCTAGTGATGTCATGGATCTTAGAAAATATTCTATTACCACCATTTTGCTAGAATAGAATAATTCCTTACTACACTCTGAATCTTATCCTTATACTCACAGATAAGTATAGCTACCACCACTCATTTTCATTAGATATTATCTTTATTTACATTTCAAATGCTATCCTAAAAGTTCCCTATACCCCCCTCCCCTGCTCTCCTACCCACACATTCCCACGTTGTGGCCCTGGAATTCCCCTGTGCTGTGTCATATAGTTTGCAAGACCAAGGGGCCTCTCTTCCCAATGATGGCCGATTAGGCCATCTTCTGCTAAATATGCAGCTAGAGACACAAGCTCAGGGG
>NC_034613.1:115076597-115078274 GCF_900095145.1 Mus pahari
ACCATCATATCATCTGCAAATAATGATATTTTGACTTCTTCCTTACCAATTTGTATCCCCTTGATCTCCTTTTGTTGTCAGATTGCTCTGGCTAGGACTTCAAGTACTATATTCAATAGGTAGGGAGAAAGTGGGCAGCCTTGTCTAGTCCCTGATTTTAGTGGGATTGCTTCGAGTTTCTCTCCATTTACTTCGATGTTGGCTACTGGTTTGCTGTAGATTGCTTTTATTATGTTTAGGTAGGGGCCTTGACTTCCTAATCTTTCCAAGACTTTTATCATGAAGGGTGTTGGATTTTGTCAAATGCTTTCTCATCATCTTATGAGATTATCATGTGGTTTTTGTCTTTGACCACTCATTTTTAAAAGCTTCTCTTTACAGCAAATATGTGAAGATTTTGTCAATTTGTTATATTCAAGTATTCTTTTCAAAATTTACCTAATCACAAAATACCAAGCAACTAAAAATGTGCACTTAGTGAAATTATTCCACACCTTCAATCTACAAAATCCTCACAACCTATAAAATGGTGTACATCACTACCATTTTGCAGTAGTATGTATACTATAGTATAGTTTAAATGAGTGTTTCCCCAAAGATTTGTGTGGTAATGCCTTAGTCATCAAGAAAAAAACTATTGGTATGTGGTACAACCTTTAGGAAATATGGCTTAGTGGGAGGTTCTTACATGTTTAGCAATAATCCCCTTAAGAGGTTTTAGGATATCAGGATCTTCTCAATTTGCTGGCTGATGCAGTGAACACATTTATCTAACACAGGCTTCCCTCCATTACCACCCAGCAATTGTGCCAGAAACCCAAAGCAATAATCTGTCCTGTCATAGAATTGACCTTCAAACTTGTGAGCTAAAATTACCATTTAATCTTCGTGAGTATTTTCCAGGTGTTTCATGACACTAACACAACTCTTTGATGTTTTCCCCTCTAAAATATTCTTGGAGATTGAAATTTAAAAACAAACAAACACACACACATTATATATATATTTATTCCATACAAAGTCTCTCTAGGTAGAATAAAGACTTGAAAGTTTCAAACAGCTTACTTATGGAAAGGAATACCTTCTAAAATATAGTTCCAAAATATTTAAGTTTTTCTAAAGATTTATTTTACTTTTATTTATTTGTGTATGTATGTCTATGTATGTGTGTATGCCTTTGCAAGTACATGTGTGAATATGTGTACAGGTGCTCCCAGAGACCAGAGGAGGATATTATTTACAGGTGATTATGAGACACCTCACGTAGATCTTAGAACAAAACTCAGGTCTTCTGGTACAACAGCATATGGTCTTAACTGCTGAGCCATCTATCTAGCTCCTTAATTTTATTTTTGAAAAGTAGGATAAATTAAATAAGCAATAAGAAATAATTAAATTTTCACTGTAAATATCACAATGGTTTATAACTTATTCTACATTATAACATATATTTAATTTTTATTTTATTTTAATTGTGTATGTGTGTGCATTTATATTCGTGTGTGTGTGTGTGTGTGTGTGTGTGTGTGTGTGTGGTGAGGGGGTGGGGTATGAACCTCCCAGGTGCCTGTGGCGGTCAGAGGATGATTTTTAGGAGTTGGTGGGCTTCTGCCATGCAGATCCCACGATTTGACTCACATTGCCAGGTTTGGTGGCAAGTGCCTTTCCCCCATCAGC
>NC_034613.1:115078324-115079576 GCF_900095145.1 Mus pahari
GTGTGTGTGTGTGTGTGTGTGTGTGTGTGTGTGTGTGTGTGTGTGTGTGCATGCAGAGGGCTGTGGCAGTCAGAGGTACTGAATCAGTATTGATTGAGCTGGACTAATAGATGGTTGTGAACTGAATGATGTGAACGCTGGGAACTGAATTCAGGTCCTCTGCAAGAGCAGCGTGCATTCCCAACTGCTGAAGCATCTTTCTAGCCCCATAACATGTAATTTTTGTCATAATTTGCATAAAATGTTTCATTGCAGATGAGAAAACAGCCTGGCATCTTAGGCAGCTCTGAAGTTTTAAACAAATTGTATAATCACTATTTTTACAAGATATGCAAAGCAACATTTAATCACTATTGCAAAATATCTTTGACAGCACCTGGCAGAAATTAGTGTTTGTCAAAAATGTATCTTTGTAAAATGTAAAACCTCACAGTAATGAACAATTAAAATTTACATAAAACATTTTCATAGATAAACACAGAGATTAATCTCAAATTGGGATACATCCATTCAGCATGATGGGAATTTTACAAAAACCCTTAAATCTAAATAATTTGGTGATGGACAGAAACCCAATTTGAGTAGTATTCATTATTATCTTTAAATAAATATACCTAAAGGCAAAGCAATCCTTGTCTTCTTGTTGAGAAAATCCATTTCAGGAGTTGGGAAAATAAACAATTTTTGTCAGAAAGTGTGAGTTGAGGGTCATAGTTAAAGGTATAAGGATAAATGTCATAATAACAGAGAAATTGGCTTTTTACTAGAAAAAGTATACATTTTGAGTTTGGAATACTGAGTATTAAAGCAAGATGAGAAATCAAAGTTGAACTCTTCCTTCATGTAGAAATCCCAGGTATGTGCAGTAGGACTTATGAGCAGCCACACTCCACTTAACTCTAGCTTTGAAGTTCTCAGCTTTAACTGACTGCCACAGTCTAAAACTCTCCGGTTCTTTTCTTTTCTTACATTAAAAACTGTATCTTACATGGAGCAACCCATGGCTCCAGCCACATATGTAGCAGAGGATGGCCTTGTTGGTTCTGTGAAGGCTTGATGCCCCAGTGTAGAGGAATGCCAGGACAGTGAGGTGGGAGTGGGTGGGTGGGTGAGGGAGCACCCTCATAGAAGCAGGGGGAGGGGAGGGGATAGGAGGTTTGTGGAGGAGAAACTGGGAAAGGGGATAAAATTTGAAATGTAAATAAAGAAAATATCTAAGAAAAGGAGAGGGAGAGGGAGAGGGGGAGGGAGA
>NC_034613.1:115079626-115083095 GCF_900095145.1 Mus pahari
GGAGAGGAGAGGAGAGAGATTTGGTCCTCTTTCTATGACAGCAGTAAGTAAAAAGTTGTCCCATCTTGCACTCAAGTAAGCAAAAGTGTTTCAAGACTTTTATCAATATTATTGATCTAGTCATCTTTAATGATGTTTTTACCTGGCTTCATCAAATTTAGCATTTCCTCACTAGCCTGCTCATAATACTCATGGTCTCGCATTGACAATTGGCTAGTGGTGTTCTGCTGAAATGAGCATTTCCAGAAAGCAGCAATTTCAGTCATTCTGTAAATGAAACAAAATGAAAACTAAGACAATCAAAATCAGAAATGCCCATTTTTATCCTGGCTAATCTGAGTGACTCTTTTTCATGTTTATTTTTTAGAAGTTCATATATAACTACTGCATTTACATCATTTCTACGCCTCCCTCTTCCCCCTCTACCCACTTCTTCTCAAATTCATGACCTCTTATTAAATTCATTGTTATATACCACACACTCACATATATGCACATATATACACAACTTACAAAATCCATTTATTGTTGCTCATATGTATATATGCTTAGGGTTGACTACTTGGGATTAGATAATCTATACAGAGCTTACTCCTTTTGAGACTGTATTCTGTCTTCAGCAACCATTGAGTTGCCTGTAGTTCTTCATCTACAAGCCATGTGATATTTCCAAAGCAATCATGTGTGTGTGTGTGCGTATATAATGTATATATGATGTGTGCTCTATTTCTCTGTGTTTTTTCAAACATTTTAGTGTAATTTATTTCTCCTTCCTTCCCCTGCCTCTCTATTACCCTCCTACCCCCATTTAAGGTACCCCCATTTTCCTATTTACTCCTTAATAGCGTCTATATCCCCATTTCTAGGGCTCCTCCTCCCCCATGATTCTGCTCCACTTTTCAGGTTTCTATGGTTACTTTAGGTTACACACTCAAATTTAAGACACAAGAAAGTGACACTTTTTTTTTTTTAATCAATGACAGTTTCAGAGTTTCTGTGATCTCTAGTTCTAGACAAAATTTAATAAGATGGCAAATAGGACGGTGAATGAAACTTATTGACAGCCTCAATCAGAAGCAAGCTTTCTACTTTTTTTTTTCAAACTCACCCTAAAATCACTTGATACAAGTCCCCTAAGTCACCACAAATACCATCTTATGGGGACATTTTGTCATTCTCCGTGGTGTGCATTTTTCCTCAACCAGTAAAGATTCAACTTTCTTGGTTACAGATGATCATGTATCTAGAGACATTGTTCTGAACTGGATAGCCACCCTGAGTGGCCTGACAGGGCTTCCTAAGTCATGTCACTTCTTGTTTCCACAGGACCAGGACTGTGCTGTACTTTTTGTTTGTTTGTTTGTTTGTTTGTTTGTTTTTGTTTTTTCGAGACAGGGTTTCTCTGTATAGCCCTGGGTGTCCTGGAACTCACTTTGTAGACCAGGCTGGCCTGGAACTCAGAAATCCGCCTGCCTCTGCCGTCCGAGTGCTGGGATTAAAGGTGTGCTTGCCTGCTGTACTTACAACAAATCTATGAGTGATAATCTATTACAGAAAGTTACATGGAATTGCAGGTAGATTATATATGGTATGACATGGAGTGCGAGGTAAGAGGAATGATTAGGACAAAAGACAGCAAAGGGTTGCCATGGTAAAGTGATCCATCCTTCTGATGTTACAACCCCTAGTATATAAAGCCTTGTTATGCATCCAATGTCACCTGCAGTAAGAGAAAATAATAAAAGACAAAAAGACATTAATATGTAAAAATGAATTATTTTCAGTTTTGGCCCAAATTAAGAAACGCCTTTTGGTTATCTCAGGACTACTCCCTTGCAAGGCTCCAATCCTTCATGCCAGTCATGCTGGATTCCCTGTCCACACCACCACCTCACTTCCCAACTACTCTACCATTAGTTTTGACCCTGTTATCAGGTTCAGCTCCTCTTTGAAGAAACTGTGATGACACCAACGATGCCTTCCTTCTATTCTACATTAAGGTAGCTCTGCAAAGATTATCACAATTTCCCCCAAGGACCAAGTGAAATGACTACTATAAACTCTTCACCCCATTGGCTACTAGGGGTGCTACGATGTAAAGACGCTAAGTGAACACCTATGTGTCAAGGGAGTTTAAGGCAGTAAGTAGTTCAGACCCTGAGACTCGGGGAAAGCACCTTCCTGTAGCTCTAATATCCTTTCCTACAGACCTAGCCATCTCTTCATAGAGCTCCAATAAGACCCAGATCATATACACTCCTGATGTGATCACAAAGGGCCCTGACAGGACACAAGAATGGGAGAATGGAAGTGGTAATGCCTCTCCCCACCAGCACACCAAATGATACACTGTATATCACAGAGATGGCACAATTCGATTTATAGAGATGTGAGTATTGATCAATTCATTCTTAAATTTCCAAATACTCACCCAAAGCACAGTGGTGCTATTGAAGGTAAGAAGTAACATCCCACCAGGTGATGGCACATGCCTTTAATCCCAGCATTCAGGAGACAGAGACAGGTGGATCTCTGTGAATAGGAGGCCACCCAGGTCTGCAAAACAAGTTCCACAAGAGCTAAGAATATGGAATCATATAGCTGAGAAGAAATCAAATCATATTTTTGATGATGGACTAAATATTGTGCTTTTATCTATATGAATATCTTCCCATAAACCCTTAGGAAGCTTCCTTGAAGTAGACTTGGGATTTTGTTTTACCCCTTCAGAAGAATTATCAAGTTTCTGCGACTCTTTGGTCTCTACTTGTATCCAAGAGAAAGACAAAGACATCTAAAGCACTCCAACACAGAGATTTGAAGCTATGCAAAAGAATGTTTTGTACCAAAAATTAATTATGAAGCTGTGGTCATAATGTATTAGGCAAAGTACATAATGGACAGGCATGAGGATCTGGATTACATTTCAAAAACCCACATAATAAAAAGCCAAGCATGGTAGTACAAGCTTATAACCACGGCATAGTGGAGGCTAGCCTAGTCTAGCCTAGCCTAACTGCTGAGTTCCATGTCAATGAGAGAATATGATTCAAACTGAGAAAATTTTCCAAAGTTGTACATCAGTTGGCCTTTTCTCTCCACACACACATAAACATACACACACACGCACACGCACACGCATGCATGCCTATATGCAAACATGCATATATGCAAACACGCACATACATACACACAGTATAAATCATAACAATGAATTCCAATAGAGTGGTTACTTCTGGGAGAACAGAAAGGGAATGAAAAGAGAGTAGACTGAAGAATTCTGTGGTAGTTGAAATAATTTGTCTTAATCCATGCTCACAACTACTGCATGATTTGCTATAGCTTTAAATGTTTGCAACATTTCAAAAGTAACAAGTGATACCTATAGGATTTTTGTGATTTTTAAAGTAATCTCTATGAATTTTAGAAACTATAAACACACACCACACATACACACACACACACACAC
>NC_034613.1:115083394-115087295 GCF_900095145.1 Mus pahari
GCCCAGAGATGGCACCACCCACAAGGGGCCCTCCCCCCTTGATCACTAATTGAGAAAATGCCTTACAGCTGGATCTCATGGAGGCATTTCCCCAACTGAGGCTCCTTTCTCTGTGATAACTCCAGCTGTGTCAAGTTGACACAAAGCTATCCAGTACACACATATTTGAAATTTCACCAGGTACCAAGATAAAACCCTACCTTTGTGGAGGAAAGGCCAGCACATAGGTACTACATGCATATACTGATTTCTGAAGCCATGAGCAAGACCCAAAAATGCTGTTATTGTTTTCATAAAAGTAAACTCATAAATAATTTTATAAAGTTACTATAAAAAATCTAGGTTATATTTTATCTCTTCAACCCAGTAGCTATACCTTACAAATGAATGCCCTCAAAACTTTTTCCAAGTAATTAAATCTGGAATTATTCTAAAGCTTGTCTCACAGAGCCCTGAAGCCTCCACAGCTTCTGTTGCTCTAGTCTCCTGGGTACTTCCCAGGAGTGTTGCCCAATTCCCGTTATGGTGAACTATATTTTTAAATAAAACTATTATCGGCAGAGTGATCTGTCACTGTCTAAAGTTACCACACACAGGAGGCTAAGGGAAGAAGACTGCAAGGTCTAGCCCAGCATGGAGTATGTGATGAAGACCCCATTTATGAAAATACACAAGGAAAAAAAACCTCCCATTCATAACAAATGCAAAGTCAACAGCAGTATGAAAATCTGCTTATGTTGTTTGGAAGTTATAGTAAAGATGACAAGTTTCAAATCTGAAACACTTTTATTAACAAAGAGAATCAACTTAAAGCTGCACACACACCAAAAGAAATCTTAGCATATTAAGCTCACAAAAAATAATGAAGTATAAATAATAATTGAGGCAACCTAAAGACAAGTACACATGATGTGATTATAATTTTGAATATGTTCATTGATATAAATTTGTAAATATACAAATATGAGTTAATTTTCTATCTGAAGACTAATCAATTTGAATAATATATATCAATCTACTCACAGAGGCCTCATGTCAGACAAGGATCAACAGGGAAGTGATATAAAATAATGTCACTTTATATATATGTATTTGCATAAGAGGACTTTCTGCTTATGACATGGGAAACATCTGGGAATTATAGTCTTAATTTGGGTTTTGCTCAGAGAGCCAGCAATCTGAGAAGCAGCAGAAAGACCTGTTTTCCATCTAATCTTCAGCAAACTAGAGAGAGGAGAAATAGAGAGAGTTGATTATTCCAAAGCTTAGACTTGGCCCTCTGGTCAGGAGGTCAGTCTTATCTCTGAGATTTATGGTGTTGGTGTTTTTCTTATCCTCTCTACCCTGTGACAGGGGTAGGAGAGAGGGAGATGGGGTGAGGGTTTCACAAACACCAAAGTCACTGGGGCAGCTGTTTGGATGACATCCAGGTTGAAGGATAACTCAAAGCAAACAAACCATTTTCAGTGTGTGCCTGTGGGTCTCCTCCTATAGAACAAGTACAAATGTGTCCTTATAATACAGAATAAGCAGAGCCCCTATTGTGTTCCTGTTGTTTGTTATAGTAAAACCTTTTTTTGTCCTCTGTGCATAATAAAAATACCCCCTCACCATCTTGAGGTTGCCATGTGATAATGGTAACTGATACAAGTAGAAGGAGTAGGGGAGGGTCATGGAACTCTCACCTAGGATTCCAGCTGTTACTGACTTCTACTGCCCCCCCCCGTTGCAAGTGATCTGAAGATATGCTAGAGTATATAGGAAGTTGAAGATTAACTAAAAGACAAATTGCATGATATAGCTTCCATGTTTGGATAGGACTTTGTGATGATGCAATTGCTCTGGAGTCACCCACACTCCTGCAAGTAATGTTTATCTCTACTCTGTAGATGTGCCCAAAGTTTTGCCAAGATAGGTGGAAACACTAGTTTAGCCTGCTGTCAGCCCCCTATATGGAGTGACTAAACAGTTGTAGGCTTCTCCCCAGGAAAATTTAACACAAAAGTACCATCTTATTCTTTACATTTTAGTTTATCTGAGAAAATATCAAGATAATAACTGAACAGAACAAATTTACTATTGGATTGACTCAAGTAAATGTTCCTGTGTAGTTAGATGTTACTTTAAAGCAGTTAAAACATTTTACTTGTTGTTGTTGTCATAGGAGAAAGAAACTCTCATATATAACCAGGCTCAATTTTAAATATGAGGACAAATATGGATTTAAAAAGAAAAAACGCAGAGTTAAAATGTAGAGGGATTTTTGCTAAACCACCTTAACAGGGTTCCTGATAAAAGTAAGACAATATGATCAGGAATCAAGGACAAGGATAGGAGAACTAAATTACACATCAGAAGTTGGACTAATGAAAATTCTGTGCAAAGATTTACTCTGCAAGGCCAAAAATAGGACACAAAGATAAAATATATAGTTTTTTCAAAAAGGGTTCAAAAGACTGATGTAAATTTTTTCATGGAGAAAATTTTTGCCAAAAATATATACCTGTTGTTTTTTTTAATGGATACAAAATACAGACATTGAGGAAAGAAGGCTGAAATAATTGCCTTTGACATGGTAGGTGCATGTGTGTACTTGTATGTACATACATGCATGTACTTCTATGGCTGAAACATAACAAAACTGTGTATTCTGTGTTCCTGGATCTCAAGTCTATCTCTGTAGACACACATTCACAGGGGTAGACTTCTCTCTCTTGGTCAGAATTCAGGCTTGGAGCGTAGACTTAAAAAAAAAAAAATGATGAGAATTAGATTGCTTCTCCTGGGTGGAAAATTCCATAGAACCATCACTGATGCCAGACTCTTTATTTCTTTCCTGTCACTCCTACAGTGTCCAAGTGAGATACTCTGGAAGTAACCAATAAAAGGTCATTTATATATTTTTCCTTTGGTTCTCTCTTATTAAAAATTAAAATTCTTGGTTTTTGAAATTAGAACTCACAGTAATCCTTAGACTAAATCACAAAATAATTAAAGTACATAAGCCAATCCTTCTTCGAATGTTCCTATGTGTATAAAAGCAAAAATATTAGCTTCCATTGCTATTGAAATCATATATTTTATTCCTTGACCATCTGCTTTCCTGCTCTGTTCCTCATAATGGTGGCTAATATGACCACATTGCAAAGATGGTCTCTTCTAAAAAGAACCCCATTAATACAACAAGCTCACATCCTTGACAACACTGCCCACTCGTTCCCCCCACACACTCTCTAATATCCGGTCTCCAGGATGCTCTAGACAAAGCTACCCAGACCAGTTTCCCTGCATCATTCTCTGAGCTCAGAGGCAGGCTGTTGCATAGCAACAGAGGCTCAGAGTCAAATATAGACCCTGGAAGGAAAAGTAGCCCCAGGTAATGTCAATGCTATTAGAAAAGTGAACAAAGCATACCTCCCAAACAACCTCAAAAGCAGCCCACAACCTCTTCCTACCAAAGCCCCTCACTTCATGCTCCCAACCTAGTACGTTCACCAATTTCTGTTCTTGATGAAGTGCACCATTTTTTTGATCCCTCCATTTTCCCATTCACTCCAAAGTCTCATTCACAGAAAGGGGTTACATTTTAATAGAATTTGTATTCAACGTATACACACTGGTATTCCATCTTCTGTGTCATCCTGTAAGGGAGTGGTGGTTTTAATTCAAATCTTTGTTATGGATCATAAAGCTGTGTCTCCAAGTTGGTGAGACCGGACTGGCTTTTTTCAAGAGTAATTAATGGAGCTAGCATGGTGCTTTGGCCTGCGGCCCTGGCTTCTGCTTCTGCAGTATAGGAACATGTAGAAGCATAGACCCTTTGCCATGATCTTACCTAGATGATTGATTGTCCAGGTCCTTATTTACGAGAGAGAGAGAGAAAGAGAGAGAGAGAGAGAGA
>NC_034613.1:115087335-115092695 GCF_900095145.1 Mus pahari
AGAGAGAGAGAGAGAGAGAGAGAGAGAGAGAGAGAGAGAGAGAGAGAGAGATCTTGATTCAAGAGCCACCTGCTGCCCACCTAGCTGTATCTCCTATCATCTTCTAAGTTGCAGCAGGGGGTTCTGTCCCCTCTCAATGGAGTCTTGAAAGAAGCTCAGACTTCCTGTGTATTTCAAAGGATTCAATCCCTTTCATGACCACCTTCAACATCCTCATCGTAGGACAGCAATACTGTCCCTCCTTACAATGTCATGAACCAGTTTCCAAGGATCATAGGTGTAGCTGTGAATTGCGGATGCTTCTAAGAAGGTGAAATGTACTATCTTTATTACTGGCCATCATAGGTCATAACTGGCTCATCTGATTCAGTATCACACTTTTCCTTTATTTCTTATATCAAAGCTCCCTCTTTTCAGGATTTTTCCAATATGCTATCAGTTTGTTAGCATGACTCCTTATAGCTAAGTCTCAAAAAGCATACCTCCCGCAGCCTGAGGATGTGAGCAAGGGAGAGCCAGCCCTTGCTGTGAGATGGTATAGGCATGGCGGTGATGCTCTCCCTCACCTTGCCTCTTGCCACCTTTGGCAGGCAGTCAAGAAAGTTGACCCCAAGAGCAAGTGAGCTGACCCTTACCAGCTGTAGCACTTGGGAGAGCAGGTCACTTTGCCTGTGCTAGCCCTGATGGTAAAGGCATGGGTGAGCCAGCACCAAGGGTGTGAGAACAGGAGAGCTGGCCCAGCCCCAAGATGGCTTCAGTACTTGGGAGAGTGGGCCCTGTGTCTGGACTGGTCATCACAGTGTAGCTGGCTCTGGAGGCATGGATGTGAGTTAGCTGGCCCCAAGAACATGAGAGCAGGAGCGCTGACCCTCCCTCCTGTGGATGGCTGCATTGGGTGGCCTAGCTGGAGCAGTGCTGGAGAGTTCTGCCTGGAGGTACAGATAGGGAAGAACTGGCAGACTGACCAGTTCACTGCAATAAACATTTACAAAGCAAAGAACTGTGGACAAAAGGGTATATTGTGGAACACACTGTGGCACACTACAGCTTCCCCAACAAAACTTTTCTTTTTTCTTTTTCCTTTTCCTTGTGGTGGGGAGGGGGAGGTTGAAATAGTCACAGCTTTCCTCTCACTCACTTGTCCTGAGGATCAGCTACTTCATGGGGCCCATATTTCCTTTTCTGTACCATGCTTATCATTAAAAGAGTCTATAGATGAGGACTTCTGCAGCTTCATAAGTAGAGTAGCACCATCTGACTGTGCCTCAGCCCCAGAAACCCATCTGTTAAACATGGAGACTGTTCAATTTTCTCTAGTGATAGTGAGGTACCAAATCCTTTTTGGATCCTGCCACTCACCCAAATGGGTAATTTACATTCTTGGGAACCTGGATGTGGCCATCTGTAAAACTGAACTCTGTTTAGGAGGTTTCCTATAAATAATCCTGAGCTTCTGGGTATGGTACATTCATAGGTAACTTTTATACCCATCCACATCTTAAGTGCAGAAGTTCCCAGATCACTGCTCCACACCAAGGCCCAGAGTCTATCATGGAGGATGGCGTTGAAAGATTTGTAAGAACCAGGTCTTATGGACATACTCTTGAACTGGTCACAGCTAGAGTTGCCTGAACAAGACCTGCACAAGATCAAGTGAGCCAATATTTTAGCATAGAGGAGGTAAGAAACCAAGAACTCCATACCACCACCGACTGAGAAAGAAAAAAAAAAACAGTTAATGGTGTTTGGAGCAAGGAGGGTCAGTTTTCTTTGAAAATGAGGCCCCAAGTAGTTCAAGCACACTCCAGTGGATAACCCTACACCCAAAAGAACATAGATAATACAAAGTGAACTCTATGATGTACGAAAACAATGAAAAGTATATGAAGTTGGGGCATGGGAGTTTTGGAAGATCTAGGAGGAGTTAGGGGAATGAGTAGAAATATGATCAAAGTGTGTTGTATAAAATTTTCAAAGAGTTAATAAGAATATTATATTAAAAGTAAGATACTTGTTTTTTAAAGCTACTCTGTACACTCTAGGGGAAAGAAACAATTATCAAATCAACAGCGATGAGAAACCCTAATTACGCAGATCTATTCCTCAAAAATCCCTTCCCACCTTAAAAAAAAAAAGTTCTTGGACAAATGAATGTCTCTCTGGCTAGGTCGCTTGTCAGGCATGAGTCTAAATTAAACTGTCACAGTAGCAAGCATGAAAAATAATGGCACTTCACTGGTTTGTTTTTCTTTTCTTTTTCTTTTTCTTTTTTGTTTTTTGTTTTTCTAGACAGGGTTTCTCTGTGTAGCCCTGGCTGTCCTGGAATTCACTCTGTAGACCAGGCTGGCCTCAAACTCAGAAATCTGCCTGCCTCTGCCTCCCAAGTGCTGAGATTAAAGGAGTGCACCACCACTGCCTGGCATGAAACTTCATTAATATACACCATATGTTTATGATTGGCATCACATACATTTTAAAAATCATGAAATCATTAAAAGCATGATTCCCCATGCTATGAACTGGGTATCAGATTCTCACTCATAGGGTGCAGGACACCTACTTAAACAGTAGTCAGTGATCTCAGATAGTTATTGGGCTATGTTTGCATATTTGAGATACCATCCCACTGGCCAAACAGAATAATTTGAACATCAAATAACATAGTTCTGGTGGTTTACTAAAACACATAATCTGTATAAGTCCCTATGAATTCTTAAAGAAATGAAAAAGAAAGCCAGAGGAAAGTCACTGCTCAATTACCGGAGGTCATTTAGTAAGAGGGCTCTTTATTCTGAAAAGTGGATATACTGAAACTAGTCAATAACTCCACATGCTCCTCTGTGCATATCATTGTCCATGTAACCTAAAAGTTGATGTAAGAATGTTTCTTTTACACAGAAATTCCACCTAATCAACAAAGACAGAGTTGTTGAATTGTGTGAATTTTAGCAAAGTACGATTCTAAAAACAATCTTCAGGGAGTACAAAAACCAGCGAGGCTTCAAGGAGATGAAATACCCATGGGAAATTTTATAATGGGTGGAACAATCTTTCAGACAAGAACTACAACCAGCTGGTTGTAAGCCATGAGTCTTAGAGTCACAGACGATGAGCTAGTCAAGCACACTGGATTCCTAGGGGAACCACAAGTAGCCCAAGTTAACTGTCAATAGGTGAGCATTTCTACAAAAGTCCAGGGTATTTCACCACACTTGTGAATACTGACAATACTCATTCTCCTTTACTTTAAAGCCCAGCAAAATTCTTGGTACTGAGAGCTTACTGTGATACCAAAAGGGGGCAGAGTTCTGCCAATCACCTATGTCTCTGCACAGCTTCTCTAATGAGTATGTTTTCTAAAGTCACTTAAAGGGTGAAGTGTTCATCTGAGACAAGTAAAGGCATAGAAAGGAGGATTGTACAGATGTGTTTCCATTTTGTATAACAGCCTGAACATCACAGCTCCAACCTGACATAATTATTATGACTTTGATGACATGTTTAATGGCAACTTCCATGGCCAGATGAGTTGAGCAGGGTTCTTCCTGCAAATATTTGGACAGATTTTTTTTTTTACTTTGTGAATGTGATTATATGAGGGTAGAAATTATTCAGGTGTAGTGGTTTGTTCTTATAATTCTAGAGTACAGGAATATCAGAACTTCAAGGCCATTGTTGGCTATATACTGAGTTTGAATGAAAACTTAAGAAAAAGAGTGCAGATAAGTTAATCCCCCACTTACAACCCTGCAAACTTCTTTATGTGACAAAACTCTATCTTGAATGTGTATCCATGTCAACCATAAAGTCCACATAATAATGAACTTGTTACAAAAATAGCCAGGGTCCATTCACATGTGGTAATAATGACAAAGTATTAAAACCTGGACTGAGAGCATAGTTTGGTGGCAGAGCCTAGGACACAAGAGGCCTGCAATTAGATCACCAGGGCCTGTGAATGCAAACTTTTTGAAAATGGAATCTGTGTATGATTTAAGACTTGACATGAGATAATGGATTTGGGGTGACCTTTAAATCCAACAACTCTTATTCTTGTAACAAACTGAATGGAAGAAGGTTGTGTAAGGAGGCAAATTGGAGGTATAGTGCCATGCCCAAAAGCTAGAGAAAAAGGAATAAATGGGCCCACCAACATCCTGTCTCAAATGTCATTGACTGTTTAAAAACAACCAGCTATATTATGACACAAAGGAAAGTAACATCAAGTACATTATTAAAAAAAATATAAAAATTAGCAAAGGGCCACTGAGATGGCTCAGAGGGTAAGGGCACTTACACCCTAAGTTTAACCCCTGGAACCCACACAATGGAGAGAGAACAGACCCTGGAAAGCTGGTCTTTGATCTCCACATGTACAACCTGAAACAGGCATGTGTATTCACACACACACACGAGCAATGTGAAAAATAAATTCTTTTGCATCACATCATTTCTGTTGTTAGCACTGGAGATTGGACCTGGGGCTTTACACACAATAAGCACATGTTCTGCTTTAGCTAAACCCTCAAGTCCTTACCCTTTTAACATGTTGAGTCATGCGGTGTCTCAGAGCAGGCTTTGAAGATGGACAGTGTTGCTAACCCTCACTGTGCACCATAGATGAAACACCGTGGGCAGTGAGGATAAGGACGGTGCTCAAGGTTGCAGAGTTAGGGAGGAGGAAGGCTTGTGTTCACACCCAGGACATTGTGCTCCAACTCCCGACGGACTGTCAAAGACTTATTGTTAAAGGAGAGAAACAATCTGTACAACTGAGCATATGATAGGGCACCATTAAAGTAATATTCTAACATTTATATAAACAACGAACTATGCCTCATGATTAAAAGAAAATTTGTGACCTTGAAGAGAGAAGTCTGCTGCGGCCAAGGGGCCGGAGCCGAACGCTTGGGATAAGGAGTGCTGAGAAGAGAAGNGNGCTACAGAGAGAGCAGGCCACTCGTGAAGTTTTAAAGTGTCGGGTGGGAGCATCTCTCAGACTGCAAGGCCGCAGAGTTATCCCTCGTCCTTTGTGCTTACTAGGGCAATGACGGATCGCCTCTCATAGAACAGTGTAGGTCTTGCGTTNAATTAGTATTGAATTGCTGACAAATGAGAAAAATCCCAACAGATTATTGTGTGCATTTTTATCCCTGTGCAGGCAGGACAAAGGTGAAATTCTCCTGTGGATAGATCCTCTGGATAGATCGAAGGACTGTTGACAGTGGGACAGGCCTAGCATTTTCCTANGTAGATATTAACTAACATGCCAAACCATTCAGGGGTAGCCACTATGCACACCTAGCACCAGTGAGCTTCCCACACTGAGGCATAGATGGTCTGTCTTCCCAGGTGGGCAC
>NC_034613.1:115093701-115101343 GCF_900095145.1 Mus pahari
GGTTCTTTTATTGTTGAGAATGGTTTTTGCTATCCTAGGTTTTTTATTATTCCAGATGAATTTGCAAATCGCCCTTTCTAACTCTGTGAAGAATCAACAAGCACTTTATTAATGAACCATCTTCCCAGGCCCCATTCTCCTCCTCCTCTTCCTCCTCCCTCTCTGCAACCTCTGTCTCCTTCTCTTTGCTAATGCAAAGGAATGCATTTTGCAATGAGTAACAAGTATGATGGAGCAATTTATTTAATATTATTGCAGTTGTTTAGATATACCCCCTACATAGTTCCATTCTCTGTTGATCCCATTTCTACCTAGAATTCATTGAACTACCTCTTCTTCCCTCAGTATAGAATGAGGTGGCCACACTATGAAGAAATCCCTCACATAGAACAGAATATTCTGCCTCCACTATCCCCATCCTGAATAGGCTTTCCAGACCTTCTCCCATACCTTCTCTGTCCCATGTACTATGGTACGACTTTCCAGACCCATTGGACCACATCCTTGCTCAGTTACTCCCTTACATCCCTGTGCTACTCTATATCTGTTGGTGACTGCAAGAGCATGCAGGAACTTACCTTGTTTTGCATCATATATGTCTTTTCAGTGTTCTTTGATACTTACTAGGTTCTCCAAACGAATCGGAACCATTCCATATAAGTATTTTTTGGACTATATCCTATTTTTCTGCTCATTGTATAATTTTCTTTGTAAATATTGGTGATGCACAGGCATGATCTCAGGACAAAACACAGAACCAGAATTTGAACACTTCTGAGATAGAAAGAGAAGGAAGATGTTGTGAGCACCCTAAAGAACTTTCTGAAAGCCTGCAAGCATAATCCAAGAATTTTCAGTATACTGAACACGGAGGGATACAGACAGAAACTGCCATATAATACCTGTCTGAATTCTAAACTGTTTGACAGGAACAAAATTATCTTGTTTTGAAATTTGTGCATCCAAGGTATATGTGTTCTTGATAGCATGCTTTTTTTCTTTTATTGTGACCACACTCATATGTAAATACATTTTAATTTTTAATTTTTCTACAACTTAGAAATTTACATTAAGTTGTTCTTTCATCATATGGTTGCTTCCAAGTTCATTTTAACAATAAATACTTAGTTCCTGAGGATGAAGTGATGGCTGGGTGGTTAAAAGTACTTACTGTTCTTGCAGAGCACCAGGCTTGGTTCTTAGCACACACAGCAGTTCACAGCTGTCCATTACTCCAGTTCCAGAGCATCTAACATGCTCTTCTGACCTCCAAGGATACCAGATACACCTGTAGTGTGCATACATACATGTGCTTTTTCCCTAGCCTTGACTAGGCTAAACAGACCCACAATGGTTTTACAGCCTAGCTGAAGTCTGTAGACTGCCCGCTGAGCTTGCTTTGCAGCATAATCCAGCTGAAACAAAGGATGGGGTCTGTGGGCTCTCCTTATATAAATACAGTGCTGAATATTAAACTTTGAGCCTCGATCAGAAACTTTTGTCTTGGCTTCATCCTTCTCTCACACTCTGTCCCTTTTCATTTCCAGCCCCCCTTTCAGGTAACCCAGTTCTCCGTGGCTGCTGGACAGCTACACATACATGTCACCAAAACACTGATATACATAAAAAATATATTTTAAAATAATTATTGCCCTCTTTAACAATATTAACTGAAGTTTAGTGCGATTCCCAATATATTTACAAATAAAAATATATTTGTAATAATTTCTTTACAATCGCTTTTAAATGTTCTTTCAAAACCATGAAACATGGTTATTATATATTATATATTAGCACAATACATGCAAAATATTAATACTAGTGTATATTGTTAAAATGTTATTTGAAAGTGTCTATTTCTCTACACACTAGAAATAATGTGAACCATTGATTGCTACTCTGATCTCTCGTGATGGTATTTACTACCTCCCACAATTCCATCCTATGGATATAACATTCGATATAACATCCTATGGATATAAATTCCAGATTATGGGGAGTGTTCTGAAAATACCTCCAATATACTCATTGGATGGCAATTTAAGAGTGTGAGTATTGCTATAGGGATCGTTCAATATGGTTCAGATGGATAATTAAATTTCAGCATGTGAAATAATTATAATTTTCCAACCCCTCTTAAAATAATTCTCTTTCATAAATGACTTTTTAAAAATATTTCTAGTTCTTGTAGTTCAAAGATTAGAAGCAGTCCCTTGGTGTTCAGCCACACATATCAAACTATACAGTTTGGACTATATGTCTTATATGCACAGCTCCACCCACTCAAGGGCTACCTCATCTCCAAGAGTCCCCAAAGATATTCCTGAGTAGATGTGAACAGATAGTGCTTGCTAAGGTCACTTTTATAGCAAACAAAATTCCTCATAAAAGGAGCACTCTGTTTCACAGAGTAGTCTCTCAGTTGTCTGCTTCTCCGGCTAGACCTTCTGATTATGCTTCTCATGTGGTTGCCAACAAAGCAAAGACATTTTATTTTGCTTTCAAACGAGATGGGGGGGCAGGTGGCGTGAAAAGGAGAGGGGGAGAGTTGTATGAGAATAAGCCTGTGCAACACGGTTACCACAGTAACAACTGAATCAAGGAAACCATGACAACCAGAACATTTCATGAAGACCAAGGTGATCTGGTGAGAAGAGCAGGATCCCAGTTACAGGACAATGCTTAGTTAACCTGTTGGACTTCTTTGGCTAATTATCGGCTTTCCATCTCAATATCTCTAATGAATATGTGTTTTCGTGTGGGCTGGATGGAGCCAGTGTTTTAGTTTAGTTTAGTTTTGCTCTTTTGTTTTGCTTTGCTTTGTTCTGAGAAATGCATGGGCACAGAAGGGAGGGCTACAAAGAGACATTTACAGTGTCTAAAACATCCAGTGAGTCACAGTTGCCATAGAAACCAGATGTCATTATAGCAACCAATGTGATTTTTGATGGAGACCTATGTAATGTGGTAGGAAAAGCAGATGTTTGGGCTCAGCTGTATGAATGCCCCACGGTAGTGGCTGAACATCCTTAATAGTTGAAAGACTAAAGGATTTCAGAACCAAGTCAACTGCTTTCTACTTTAGGACTTGGCCATGTATTGTCTCCTGAGAGAGGTAGTAACCTCTTGGCCCCCAGATAATGTGTTGTCCTATTCCAGGTTTCTTGGGCCCAGTTTCCATTTCCAAGTAGATAGTACATTAGATGATGAGGCAGGAAATAGTTCTATTTTCATTCCAGCTTCCCCATGCTATGAATTGGGTATCATATTCTCACTCATAAGTTTCAGGACACCTACTTGATCAGTAGTCAACACCTACTTGAACAATAGTCAGTGATCTCAGATATTTATTGAGCTATGTCATTATTTGCATATTTGAGGTTTTAATATGTATTGTTCTATGGTACCATCCTTTAATATTTTTATTACATTTATTTGTGCGAGGCAGGGACCTGGAATTGATCTCAGGCTTTCAAGCTTGACAGCAAGGACCTTTACTGGATGAGCCACCTCACCAGCCTCCCATTTTGAAAAAAACAATTGGAATGATTTTCAAGAAAGTATGAGCTTATCATTTAGTATTCACTAAAGTGGTCAAAATGTCAGATACTCAAATTAAGCAATTTCAAAAATATTAAAATCACACATATTGATCTGTTATAATAATAACCAACTATGTTCTTTAAAACTACATAGATCTCCACACCATCACCATTAATTCCCAGTAAAGGGGGTTTCCTGTTCTGTAGTACTTAGCCTCTCTGACCTCCCTAATGCCCTGTACCTATGTAAGTACAGCACTTCTGTTGCTATAGCATTCATGTACCAGAAATCTATTTAACTAGATTCATGGAAATTCTTTTAATTAGATTTTGGCATTTTTTAACTGTTCTCTTTTATTCACTGTATTTTTATATTTACCCATCTACTGCATATAACAATAGTGTTTTCTTAAGTATTAACTTTGCCGTGATAAAAAGTTAACACAGAGCCTTCAGCTTATTAGGTACATGTTATACCACTACCCTTTACCTCCAACCTGAATCATTCTTTTTATTGTAATATAGTATGCCAGTACATAATAACATCACAATTGGTTTAATCCACTCACCTACTTGCCTGACTTTTTATAGCTTTCAGATTTTCCCACTGTTTGGACCACTAATAGAATGTATAGAACTTACATTCCAAAACAGTTGTCATTTCACTTTGAATTTTATTTTTTATTTTATAGGTAAATTGCATGTATCCTTTCTGTGTAAAGCCTTTTGGTTGATATTTGTGCACTGTAAAAATCATTACTTCCAGCCGGGCGTGGTGGTGCATGCCTTTAATCCCAGCACTCGGGAGGCAGAGGCAGGTGGATTTCTGAATTCGAGGCCAGCCTGGTCTACAAAGTGAGCTCCAGGACAGCCAGGGCTACACAGAGAAACCCTGTCTCAAAAACCACAAAAAAATCATCACTCCCCCTCAGCTGTGATGTGTCAAATTCAAATAGTCTTAAATAACCTCTTGGTGTACTGAACATGAAACCTTTTCCATTTCTGAAACCTTTTCCATTTCTCTAGGCCTAAGTCTGTCTTTCATTTTCATCATATTCATCTAAGCCTGCTCTATGGGTCTAGAACCTTGACCATCCTGGTAAACAGAAGAGTGGTTGACAACTGTGTCCTAGCTGCCATGCAACCCTCTTACTTGTTTGAGAGATAAAGGCTGTGTAGAATACAGTCTGGTTTTGCATTGCCATGTGGACATGTATGCATTTTCCTTTCTCCTATTTGTTTTAGATGCACAAGGGAAGTCCCGCAGACATTCTTTAATTCCTGTTTTGATGAATCTTGGAATGCTATTCTGAACAAGGCCATGACTCAGCTTTTACCCTGAATCCTGATGTGTAAACATGTCTCCCATCTGGAAGCTATGGCACGGGACACTGGGTGTTTCCATACAGTTTTTCCTCATTTTTTTTTCTCATGTGAATGCATTGCTGGGTTAACTATGTAAGTAATCAGAGAAGCCTGTTCTGCATTTGATGAACTTTACTTGGGAGGGTAGGGAGAAGTATGCCGGGAAATGCCAGAAGAGTAGCCTTTAATGAAATCCAGGAAGTGGAGATATACTCTGACTGCTAAAAGCATGGTTCGTCCTAGAGATGCTTCTGACCTTCTGCTAGGTGACTGATTTGCCTAAACTGAGCACCCAGGCCACTGGCTACACTGATAAAGCAGCATCGGAGACACCCAAACGTTTTATGAAGTTCTATTGCTCTCAAAGTACTCTTCTGTCACTGAGCCATTTTCGAATGGGAATGTAGCTAGAAGGGCTTTCTTTCTTTCTTCTTTCTTTTTTTAAGTCCTACTCTTTTCACTATCCAAGCCAGGATAGTTTCATGGCAGATGAAATGGGAGAATACATGTAATTAACAGTCACTAAATATACCTTAAATTAGATTACTCTCAATTGTACACTAGTTATATTTAAGCTTTCCTCTTTCTTTCTTCCTACTCCTCTCTTCCTCTACTCCCCTCCCAAAGTCTTAATTCCTCTTTTCTTTCTCTCCACCATTGAACTACATCCCCAGACCTTTCTTTTCAGGTCTGGAGATGAAACCTAGAACTTGCTCAGTCTGTGAAGGTATTGGATCACTGACCTGTATCCCTGGACCCTGGATCACCAATAGGAGGTCTCCTAACATAACTCAGGCTGGGCTTTCATTCACTGTACAACCCAGACTGCATGTAAATTCACATCAGTCATCAAGTTCCAGCCTCCTGATTATAAGCACGAGCCTACATATCAGGGTTCTTAAAAAAAAAAAAAAAAAAAAAAAAAACAGAGCCAGGGGTTTTGCCCATCTCCCAGGCATAGTTGTGCTCCTCCTAATTAACTTCCTTAGCAGCTGGAACTCCAGGCATGAACCACTCTACATGCCTAGCTCAATAGTCCATCGCAATTCCTTATGTATCAAGTGATTTTCTATTCATTTATACTCACACCACCTTTATAAAGGAGATGCTAAGGTATCACCCCACGTTGTGGATGAAGAACTGAACAGTGTTTTATGATGGTGTAAAACTATCTTCCTTTCTGTCTTTCTTCCGCTTGTATTAGTTCCATTCTATAGATGTTGTACATGCTTCGTTTCAGTTTGGTGATGTTCTGCTGCAGATAACACACACACACACACACACACACACACACACACACACACACTACCCTGCCACTTCTACCTGTCATTAATCATGCACATGCCCCAGAGTATTTTACAGTCATCTTTTTTAGATGGTCATTTTTTAGATGCTATTGATTTGTCTGTTTTTCTCATAGACCTTGCAGCTTGGCTATGAAATCACGGTTACACCTTATGTTGGTGATTGAGAGACATTTGTGACACCTTATGGAAGAATTCTGAACTGCAGCTTGAACACAGATGGCAGTAAAGAGGTAGGAGTTGTAGTTCAATACCACTTTACAGAGTTTTCTAGAATCCTGAATAGTGGATATCAGGGTATCTACTAGATATTATTAAATAACTTTCAGCTCACTTCTTTGCTTGAAAATGTTTATGTGAGAGGAACAATCATTTCAACACTATTTTTTTTTCATTTTTAGACTTCTGAATAAATATGTGAGAGGAACAATCATTTCAACACTATTTTTTTTTCATTTTTAGACTTCTGAATAAATGCCAAGAGACTTACATTAGCAAATATGGAACCTTTACCTTTGTGGCCTAGTATACATATAAATATATTTTCTTATAACAAATGTATCAAGTTTGTAACAAATTTTAACTTGTATATGGTCAAAGTGTTTTTTACTGTATGAATAGTACTATAGTGGTGAACATTTAATTCCCTTACAAAGAGTAGTTTATGTAAATCCTACTTATACATAAGCAAATATATTTGTATTCTTTATTAATTCTGTATTTCTTAAACACAGGAACATTATAATATTTATACTAATAGAACATTGAAAATAATTTATATTTTTAACATTATTGTTTAAAAGTATCTGGTGTTATTCACACTTAAAATAATAGAAATTATTATTTTTTTAGTTTCTTTTTTTAGATCTCATTTCCAATTTTATTATTTTGGACATTTTACAAAATTATTTTATTCACATTTGAATGTATAAAATTAAATACATCATAACATATAACATGGAATGTAAGATTACATTTATAATACTCACACCTAATAATCTTTTTTTCTTTTTCTTTTTTTTTCAATTTTTTATTAGGTATTTACTGCATTTACATTTCAAATGCTATCCCCAAGTTCCCCTAACACCCCCCAGCTCCCCTACCCACCCCTCCCACTTTTGGGCCCTGGTGTTCCCCTGTACTGGGGCATATAAAGTTTGCTAGACCAAAGGGCCTCTCTTCCCAATGATGGCTGACTAGGTCATCTTCTGCTACATATGCAGCTAGAGACACAAGCTCTGGGGAACTGGTTAGTTCATATTGTTGTTCCACCTACAGGGTTGTAGACCCCTTCAGCTCCTTGGGTACTTTCTCTAGCTCCTCCATTGGGGAACCTGTGTTCCATCCAATAGCTGACTGTGAGCATCCACTTCTGTGTTTGCCAGGCACTGGCATAGCCTCACAAGAGACAGCTATATCAGGGTTCTTTCA
>NC_034613.1:115101428-115103634 GCF_900095145.1 Mus pahari
TTTTTGTTTTGTTTTGTTTTCTTTGTTTTTTCAAGACAGGGTTTCTCTGTGTAGCCTTGGCTGTCCTGGAACTCACTCTGTAGACCAGGCTGGCCTGGAACTCAGAAATCCACCTGCCTCTGCCTCCCAAGTGCTGGGATTAAAGGCATGCGCCACCAGCACCCAGCTCACTGTTTTTTAATAACATTAAGAAAATACATCACGGTACATATCTGAAAAAAAAAAAAAGGTATCCTCACCTTGAAGTTGATTAGGATACATACTGCAAAAGAGATTGTAACTAGATGGGAAATATTACAAATGTTCAAAGGTATTCTTTGCTAAAGTAGTCCCCCGTAGAAATGTATGCTATATCCTGAGGGCTGCCATCATTCATCACCCATCATGTGTCTTCCATCATCATCTGTCATATGTCTTGCTTAAGATTGAATTGGTGCTGACCCTGTGCCCTTAAGACCCCAAACTGGGCTTCATCTTTTCATTCACAGAATGTCTGTCTCTTGGTTAGATGCCCAGGCTTGGTTGACTATGGAGGAGGCTCCATGGCATTGAAATGGAGCACTGCTCAGGTCTCTATTCCTAAAGCCACATGTAGACATCTTCCATCAGTTCTGTCTAGATATTTCCTTTCTTTGTCCTCCAAAAATGAGTCCTCTTTTCCAAACAAACAGCCTAATGTCCTCCACAAATTTAATTTTTCATTAAGTATAGGAGAAACACTGAGTCCAGACCTTTTCTGACTCTAGCCAGACCTGATATAAGGCCCCTCTGGTACAAGTTAAAGTGGCCACAAGTCTGGATCCATGCTGAAAATATAAGGAGATAAACACAAGGAAACCAGAAATCAACCCTGCTAGCAGAAAGTGTCTGCACACATTTGCTACAACACTGCCACCAGCCATTCCAGCTACTCAAGCTCTCAGGTAATCTCGAAAACCCTGGCAGGAGCCAGGTAAGGATCATGCTTCCCACCCAGCTCTGTGCTTAGGAGAGGGTAGCATCTATGCAGTCATACCCATCTATGAAGAGAGGACATCAGTACCTCCCTAGAAGGGTTGTGATAAGATGAAACGCAGATACTGATTAATCTGGAGCTAGGCTTCTCTTAAACGTTATGCCCCATTAACAACAGCCCTTTAGGGCTGGAGAGATGGCTCAGTGGTTAAGAGCACTGACTGCTCTTCCGAAGGTCCTGAGTTCAAATCCCAGCAACCACATGGTGGCTCACAACCATCCGTAATGAGATCTGATGCCCTCTTCTGGTGCATCTGAAGACAGCTACAGTGTACTTAGATATAATAATAAATAAATCTTTAAAAAAAAAAAACAGCCCTTTAAACAGGGTGCAGGTCACAAAGACCTTGATGAACCTTTATCTAAGCCTTACCAGAGATTACACATAATGTTAACTGCAGTTTATTGACTTATATATGGATGTGTTTCTGAGCTCTACTCAATTTCTTAAGAGATTTCTCAAGGAAATTTTCATATGTGCTTTTCAACTGTTGACACAAAAACCTATTCTTAAAGAGAATAAGAAATTATTGATTCTGGAGCCATTTTGAGTAGCCATGACCAGGGAATACAGATTTAGGTTACCCCAAATTCCATGTTCCATTGTGGAAACACTTTCATGAAGCTTCAGTTTTACAGAACACAGAACGTCATACATAAATCAAGGCAATTTTTAAAATATGCTTGTGGGTACATTAGGGAGGTAGTTAGAGCAAAATGGGGGAAGCTTTCCTATAAGCCCAAGATACTATCTGATGACATTCTTGGCTTTTGGGTTGGTGAGAGCTAGTGGTCTACTTAGTTAATAGATTCTAAACAATTTCTATCCATTGTTACAGGATATTAATTTCAAAACGGAGGTCAACAAGGAATGCGTGTTCCCAAGGGCTAGAACTAGTCTAAGATAAGGCAATTAGACTCTGAACCTGTAACATTCCAGTGTCTGCACAGGACTGCAATCCTAGTCAGATCATCAGCCTCTGCAAACACAGCTTCTTCAGAAGTCTTCACACACAAACCCTGGACATTTTAAACATTTCCAACCTCCTCAAAAGGTAAGTGTTTACTGAAGTCACTTGACTTGAAAAACTGCTTGCCCAAAAACCATCCTCAACAATAAAAGAACCTCTGGTGGAATCACCATGCCTGACCTTAAACTGTACTACAGAGCAATTGTGATAAAAACTGCATG
>NC_034613.1:115105809-115165857 GCF_900095145.1 Mus pahari
AAAAAAAAAAAGAAAAAAGAAAAACTGCTTGCCCAACCGATGAAAGGTCTTTCCTAAGTTGTTTGGTAATTGTACAATCAGAGCTGGGTAGTGTTTATTCACTTTGACAAATGGTTCCCAAAGAGCTCACCTTGAAATTCTGCTTCCTGGCCCAGGTATAAAACATTTTTTAAAAAACCCTTATTTTTCCATGGGTACATACAGACAGTAGACACCAGATAGCTATATTCTGAAGTCTAAGGTCTTGTGGCCATCTCATTGATCCACTGCCATCCAGTTCTGGTTACTATTTACAAGAATCCCACTTGACAGAAAATTTAATTTACACTCTTCAGTTCTCTCTATAAGGAATAAGATCATCATAATGTTTTTAGTCTTTAGTCACAGTTTCAATTAGTATACAATTTCAATTAGAAACAAGAACGGGTACATTTAAAAACACAAACATAGTTAAGTAAAGACAAAAAAAGATTGGAGTTATAAAAACATGCTTGCACACATGAGCACATGCACGTTCATACACACATATGCATGGTAGGGTGGGGGAGCTAAGACCCTTCTCTTTGGAGTAAAGCAAAAGAAATATCCCTAAAAGGTAGCTTGTCACCAAGTTTTGAAGGGAAAAGGAGTCTGAACTTTGTCACTTCTCTTTTTCCTTCCAAAATGTGTAAGCAAACCTAGCATTACTGGGGTTGTATATTGTATACCTATCTCTATGTATACATTTCTGAGGATAAATCAATATATGTTTGAATCAAGTAGGATTGTGCCTTCTGTGAAACCATATTATTCAGGTCTACATCCATGAAATAACTGCTGGATTCCTCAAAATGTCATTTATTTTTTGTATCCTTTGGTCTATCAGCTTGTGTCTGGGGACAAACTCTTTGCTTTCTTCCACAGATAGTTAAGAATAACTGTCTTCAGACACACCAGAAGAGTGTACCGGATCCCATTAGAGATGGTTGTGAGCCACCAAGTGGTTGCTGGAACTTGAACTCAGGACCTCTGAAAGAGCAGTCGGCGTTCTTAACCACGGAACCATCTCTCATACATAGTAGTTTTCCCCTCAAAGGGGCTAGTTCAGTTCAAAGAGTCCTAGGAGACATCCTTCTGTATCAGTAAATAATATTCCTCTAAAGTCACATTTATAGAAAGCAAAATTGCTAACAACACAAATGTGCTTTGTTCCTACTGACTGAGCCGAAGTCTGCCAATTGCCTGCATCTCAGATTTATGGTTTCTCTAGTAACTATGTTTTCTCAGGGTGCTTGAAGGCTGAGGTTGTTTGCTTTCAGTGAAAGACAAGGGAAATGAAGAAATGGTTATATAGAGGCAGCTCATGTCTGGAGAACAACCTATGAGCATCCTGATTCTCATGGAAACTGATTTCATAATGGTTATCACGACTAGTTTTGGAAGAAGGCTGTTGTAAGCTGGAGGGAAGGACAAAGTCCTGACTGCAAGTGTTTGGACTCATTTGTGGGTGAGGATGCCCAGCACTAGGAACTGAACCTCCCTTGGGAGTAAAGATATTTGGAGATCCTAGAGCCGAATCAGCTTGGTTCCTCTTTCAATGCCAAGATATCTCATGAGGAATTTTTTTTTTCGTTATTCACGCCACTCAAGTTGTGGAGGAAAGCTTTCCCTGCCATGGCCTCCCTTTGTAAACGTTATATATTTTGTAAACTTTGTAAACCTTCAAGTCAGGCAAGTGGTCAGGTCCAGCACCTGGGGAGCTCCTGCAACGAGGCTCCTCCCCAAGACCACCTCTCATAGTTGTTTCCAGCCGCTGTAACAATTTACACACTTTATCGCCAGCTCCTCAATAGAACCCACCCCAGATTCTGCTAATTTTACCAGAAAAGTCTGAACGAATGCCACCAATCCCTGAGCAGAAAAACCCTCCAATCCCTGATCATGAAAGCCCATCAATCCCTGAACAAGAAAGCTCACTAATCCAGTAACAGGAACACTCATCAATCCCTGAACTCCCACAAACTCAGGACTTGAAATCCTACCAATCCTCACCCTGGAAATCTCTGCCCTAGAAAGCCCCGCCCCCCTAAGAAACCCTATATAAGGACTGTGTCTGCGCTTCCTAGCTGTAGACTCCCTCCTAGGAGCAGATGTCGCTTCTTCTGGACGTTTCCAGCAGAAGCAATGAAGAAGTGAAGGGATGCGAAGAGCTGGAGCTCTTCAGTTCAGCTGGGGATACTGCCCTTCCCCTGCAAGCTGTAATGTTGAAAGAGTTGCGCTAATGGTTCTGAGGTCCTCAGCTCAACTGTTACAGCAGAACTGTAACACTGATGAGACTGGGTTAATGGTCCTGAGGTCTAAAACTTAGATGGGGATACCCAGCCCCCTGGAGCTGCAAAGTCTCTGAGGAGGCCTCCTTGGAGATGTATGGCTCATGGGCTCTCCCATCTAAGAATGTCCTTCCATAGGGACACTGTCCTACCTCAGAGCTGTGCTCTCCTGGGCTCTAGTGTCTCAGGATGCCCTTCCATTGGGATACTTTTTCTCCCATCAGCTGTGTAAATCTCTGGGCTGTCCTGGAACTCACTCCGCAGATCAAGCTGGCTTCAAACTCAGATCCACTTGCCTGCTGGAAAACATCCAGTACAAATTACCTGCAAGTGATATGTCTGAGGCCATGCCTCAGGAACCAGAGTGGAAAGATTGAATCATACCTTCTCATCAAATCACCCCTATTGACTTCAAAGCTGCTGGCATAAGGATAAGCAAGGTGCCAGTTTGGCCTTGTCTTTTAGCTCAGCCAGGGTAGCAAGGGAGAGCCCAACAGCTCCCAGTTCAAGAATCAAGTTGCTCCATGTGCAAAGGACTTAGCTTAGAGGGAAATGACTGCCAGGATGTTGTAGAGAAACCCTACCTCAACAAAAGGTCAGTGCTGTGACTATAACAAATGCAAACCTCTCCGGTTTTGGGTAATACATATGCTAATTTTTTACTTAATTCTGCACTACATTCATACATATAACATTGCTGTAGCCTATAATCAGAATTTGTCAATACACAAGAAAAACTATTGATAAAACTAAATTAAATATTATCTGTACCATGGATAAACAGAATCCATTTGGGAGTATGCTTAGACTCTCTTGCCACTTTCCTAATTTAGTAAGGAGTCCTAGGAATTAGGATCCCTACAGGAAATGTCAGGAATCAGGAATGAAAATGGACCATCTCAACATCCTGGTACCTAACATTGGAAAGACCTACTTCCCAACTGTGCCAACACAACGCCATAGCTCTACTTACCGGGATATGTTCCCAAATTTTAATATTTTCTGTAAACTGTAACATTGCTGCCAGCAAAGTGTAGATAGATTTGAGAGTTCCTCTCTACCCACTTTTGGCCAAGACTGTGAATTCAGTTTCATATTCATGTATTAATGTTTTGTTTTGTTTCTTGTTAATGCAAAGAAACAAAGGGGAAGGAAGAAAGTTTTCAGAGCCAGTCCAGAAGAAGCTACATTTGGTAACTGGGAACAGAAATACAGTTTACTTATGTCTGTTTCTTGTGGAGCACCTCACTATTCTGAGACTGGTCTCAGAGCCAGTGGTTGTTTACATGTCCTGGGTGCTTGTTAGGACACTAAATTTGAAGCTCAACCCCCAATAACTAAAAAAATAAAAATAAATAAATAAAATGCAGCTATTTAGATTCAACTCAGTCTACTTTAACAAGCCCTCCAGATGTTTGGGATGCCCAGAGAAATCAGAAAACTACTGACTTGGGTTACCTGCTATACTACTGTCTCTGGGATTATCAAAGCAACAGGTTGGTTGATTCCAAAGTATTAAATTTGCTTAGAGATGCTGGAGAGATTGCTTCAGAACACTCAGATTTATTTCCCAACAATGACATGGCACCTCACAACCATCTGCAACTCCATTCCCAGGAGACCCAACGCCATCTTTTGGCTACTATGTGCACTGCATGGATTTATTGTACAGTATTTGCAGGAAAAACACCTGCACACTTTTTTGTTTTGTTTTGTTTTTTTTGTTTTTTCAAGACAGGGTTTCTCAATATAGCCCTGGCAGTCCTGGAACTCAGTTTGTAGACCAGGCTGGCCTCGAACTCAGAAATCCGCCTGCCTCTGCCTCCCTAAAATTTTTAATGAAGAAAAATTTGTGGTTTTGTTTAATGTTTACTTAGGTTTTGTGATAGGTGTCAGATTTCCTGCTGTGAATTATGTTGGCTAGAAAAAAACAAAGAATTGGTAGAGATACCTATCAAATACTCAAGCTAGCAAAACGCATGCAGCTGTACTGCTGTTCAAAACAGAGGTTACATACAGGGTTTCACTGGCAAGGAGTAAAACCGATTCTCAGAAATAGGTTCTGGATTTTCTATAGAAACTAATCGTTTGGATCTTATGTACAATTTGTCTTCCTAAATGGATGCTGCAGCTGGAGCTAAAACAGGAGGAAGTGGGGGGAGTAGCTGGGGGGGGTGGTGGAGGAATTGCAGAGAAGAAAGTTTTGCCTTTGTTTCCTTCTAAAAAGATGTTAAAGGCTCACATCAGGGAGGGCTGGTCGCTGACTTTTTTTTTTTCAGTGCAGTATCTCTAAGTAGAGCTGTCAACACCCCTGATTACAGGATGAATGGCAACAGGAAGGATGTAAAGGATAAATTTATAAAGTCTAACTCATTTTCTACACCCGATCCTTTAATGCAACCCTCAGAACACAGCAGGGGTGGCAGTTATCTCCGATGCTATTCAATTATCCCACCAGAACTTGAATTTAAAACTTGGAACCCAAGTAAATCCACCAAAAAAGACGCGGAGCCAGTTGTGTATGAGTGCCATGGCAACACGTTTTTTCTGGTATCTTTTTACTCTCCAATCACAGGTCTTGTCTCCTAGCGCCCGCCCCACACCTGCCCCGAAAGACCACCAATCCAGCCCTCAACACAACGGAAGCAGCGACAAAAACTACCCCCTTTCCGGGACGTCATCAATGGTCGTCTGCAGTTTAGTCCTGCTCCTGTCGGCCCCCCCCCCGCCCCCAAGAGGTCCCTATTCTTTTTGGATCCCCTATCTCCATGCCACTGGTAGCTGCCCTCCTCCGCTTTTTCCCCCCTCTGGTTTTTAGCCGGGAAAATGCGCTGCGATTTCCTTGCCGATCCTCTCCCCTTACGCCGACTGGCGCTGCCCCTGTGGCCTCGGGCCTCCGGCAGCAGTGCCGGAGGCAGTAGCCGCACCAGCTCCATCCCAGAGGCCTCTGCGAAGGTCGCAGCCAACGAGAATCTCGCAGCATCCTTCCGGAGCCACACCGGACACAGTAACATAACACAGAGTCCCCAGCCGGCTCCAACCTCCAACCACGGTTTGACCCATCGAGTTGTTGAGCAGACCAAGTCATTCTTGAAGCTGGGCATCTTTTATGCTAAAACACATAAAATGCCTGACCTCGTTTATCATTTGTTCGAGGATGACTCACAAGGTTATCAATCATTCTGAAGTGGGAACCCATTTTATTGTGCGGATAGTTTATCGTGGCTCGTTTAAGCTGCTGCACCAATCCCGACCTTCAGTGTGCCGTTTCTGACGACTTTACCTTGAATCTGTAACTCTTTCTGTTCTGTATTTGGGGTTTAGTGCCAAACTCTCACTGCATGCCTGGCATACAGGACCGTTATAGAAAGTTGGAATCTCCATTCACCCTTGTGATTGCGTTGCAGGTTCTAGGTTTTGTGCGGGACTTGAACTCAGGTCCTCACACTTGGGCAGCAGTGCTTTCCTCACTGGCTCAGCCTCATTAAGACAATGGCATCTTGGCCTGGCGTGGTGGCACACGCCTTTAATCCCAGCACTTGGGAGGCAGAGGCAGGTGGATTTCTGAGTTCGAGGCCAGCCTGGTCTACAGAGTGAGTTCCAGGACAGCCAGGGCTATACAGAGAAACCCTGTCTCGAAAAACCAAAAAAATAAAAAATAAAATAAAATAAAAGACAGTGGCATCTTGTACGTGAATGAATGAATGAGTGAATGAATGAATGAGATTGAAATTCCCTGGCTTCCTCTTCCAAAGACTGAACATATTAGCAGTACCTACCACTAGTGTGCTCATGAGAAGAGAATCATTTTATAGCACAAAGTTAAAATTAAAAATCACATTTCTTGAATTTGACCATGTTGTCTTCTCACCTATGTTACTTTGGCCAATAAAGAGCAGGTTATAAATGTTACTAACAAGAGCTTTGGTCCAGACAATAAGGTCCCCCTTTTCCCCCTTGTTATTTCATCCAATAACATTTTTTTTTCTAGCTACCTCATTGAAAGTGCAGTCTCTGTTGGTCATTCACCTTGCAGATCTACCAGTCTGGTTCCTCTGTTATATTTTAAGAACTCAAAGGGAAAAACCATTTTCTGTTACAATAGTGGATCTGCATCCGGGGTATCTACTGAAATATTGGTTCTCGTTTCCAAGGGTAATGAATTCGACCAGAGGCATAATATTAGAAGTAGAAGTAGAGATTATTAATTAAAAAGAAAGAGAAAGAAAAACAAGAATGAAGTTAAGCTTGTATTCTGCTGGTAAAGACCCCCAAAGCGCTGGTCCATGAGGCCATGCGACCTTTTATGGGATATTTACATAGCTCCCTCCTATCTATATGGAAAACTAACCTTTTTTGCACATGCTCTGTTTGTTAAATGAAGCTCAGAAGGGCTTTCTTTTGTGTGCTAATCTTGGGGTCGCTTTCTCTAAATCTATTTTCCTGCCACACTATGATTAACCTAAAAGTACATCAAAGGGGTACAAAATACTTTATTAAATTGGGCTCCCAGGATTGGTTTCTGCCACCAATTTTCATCAATGGCAAAAAATAGTTGATGCTATCTCTTTTTTTTTTCCTTTTAGTATTGGGAGTTGGACCTAGATCCTTGTGCTTGCTACATAAGTGTTCTACCACTGAGCTATGACTCCCTCAACCCCTTTTTGTGTATACATTGAGACAGCATTTTATTGTTTTCCCATGTTGACCTCAAACTTGTGGTCATATTAACTTATTCTCCCAAGTTAGTATAATCACAGATGCATGTCATCATGTCTGGTGATGTCCTGCATTTTTTTTAACTTTCTTTTATGATTTTATTTTAGTTCTATTTATTTTTGCTGCAAGCTGGTATTGATCCTGCTACCCATGGCTCCTGTGTTCTATGCCTAGTTCTTAACAGGACCCGATCCACTGGATCCAGTTAGGACTCCTTGAGATGTCTGTATGTCAGTCCCTCATTTTTCTGTAGACTAATGTGTGCTCTGAAATAATATATGGAAGTGCTCTAAATGTCCCAGGCCAGTATTTCAGTAAGTGAGTTGATGATCTGAGTCTTCAGTGTTTTCAAAGTGAGCTGTCACTCAGCTACTTCTTCTGGGCTCTTCTCAGCTGTACGAGACTGTGCTGTTCTCTGTCGGTGCAGTCTTTAAAAATAGACCTCCTGTGCTTTTGAAAGGACTCAATCATTTCCCATGACTACCCCCTCAAGCTTCCCATAGCGCTTTCTGCTTACAATGTATTATAACTGACTTATCTGAGTTAGGATCTCGGTGTTCATTTATTTTACATGAATATCCCCTTCCCCTCAAGGCTTTCCTACCTACTAGGGGGTGGCTGTGGAGGAAGGAAGAGGGTGGGGGTCTTTGTGGAATACATTCTGGAAGAAATCAGGTTGGCAGTGTATCTTCAAACACTCTAAGGTGAAGAAGTGGTCAGTGAATAAAATGCATGATGTCAATAACAAATGAAACTTAGGCTTACTCTTTCGCACACAAAGAAAATGTTAAAACAGATTTGCTCTCGTGTGGCTGTGAATGTGTGTACTTTCTGAGGATTAGCTATAAAATGAAATGCTAGGAGACTGTCAGCTTATTGGGAAGTTCTGAGATGAGCGGGACTTCGATGTGAGAAAGAGGTGGACATTGTGGTCCAAAGTCAAGTGAGCTATCTGGCATCCCTATGAGAATGACACAGTCATGTCTGTGTGCTTAGGGGACTGGCTCCTGACATTGTGAGCACAGACAGAAATATAGCTTTCCTCGCACAGGCAGGTTGAGGGTGGTAATGGGAGAAAGTTGTCTCCTTTGAATGCTACATATGGTTTCTTTTTAAGAGTCCACCGACAGGATAGGACAGTCTTCTACAGCTGAGAGGACAGGAGACACAGCAAGGTAGGCAGCAGGTAGCTTTTAAAGCAAGAACCACACAATGAATACCTGGACCATCAACTCACTGACTGAGATGTTGGCCTGGGACCATTTTTCCCCAGGTTTTCAGGAGCTGAAACTAGAACCTAGGCCTATGGGAATCCCACTCATGTGTCCTCCTCATGAATTACAGCAAGCCGCACCTGGAAGAGAGACAGGCTTCTTTCTCACCATCTTGGGGAAAGTTTCTTGTTCAGTGAAGAAAAAGAAATTGATTCCATTCTTTTATAAGGTAATTGTAAAGAATGGAACTCTGTGTGTGGATCATAAACTCTTTGCAAAAGCAGCTCCTTTATTGGACGAGGTCTTGGGTTGCTCACAAAATTGAGGAATCAGTGAATAGTGGAGGTTTTTGTTTGTTTGTTTGTTTGTTTGTTTCAAAACAGATAGTGCTGGGCATATAGGGTTAGGTGCATTAGTAGAAAAAGGAGATGGGATGTTTGTGGGGGTGTTTTGGAGATAAGATGTCATCCATTTTTCCAAAACCATTAGCATTACTTGAGACCACTTTTTCTTCCAGGGACAGTTTTTGGTTGTCAGCTTCTGTTGCTATGCAAGAGCTTGATTCTGAGTTCAAAGCATGATTTGGGGAAAAAATAGCCTGTGTGGCTATGCCAACAGATGCAGTGGGGGTAATTGGTGGGGTGTAGGAGCAGGGGTGGGGATCGTGGCATCATCGTGGAATGCTTTCTGTAAGAGAACATTTCTGCAGTGCAATCATATCTAACAGTATGAAGGAGGGGACAGAGTAAAGCAGATGATTAATGAACAAAATATGTGATGTCAATACCAAATGGATCTTAGAAAATCAAAAAGAAATTTTTTTAAAGATTGGCTCTATTGTTCATAACATTTTGTAAATTATTCCACAGAATATTACATGCTTTCTTATTTAACAAATTAGAAGCTTAATTCTTAAGAAATGAGAACAAAAATTTTAATCACATTTCGAGAAGTGACTAGTGGGGACTCAAGTATGTATAGTAAAAGGAAGATAGCAATGTGGCTTAATGTTTTCAATAGGAGTTTCTGGAATTTCCATTGTAGCAGCAATCCCTCTGTATCTGTCACTTTTAGAATCTCTAAAATCCAAAGTATTCCCAACTTGACTCTAAGATATAGAGAACTGAACCTTGCAAGTATTTGTATATGGAGTGATAACATTTGCGATGTAGAAACCATGATACATACAGTATCATAGTGATACATGCACACATAAAGATATATATATATATATATATATATATATATATATATATATATATATATATATATCTTCTGTGTCTAAGCAGTTGGTGTACCTCTGTGGTTTTGATGATAAAAGCAAGTGCTTTGTCACTGACTTACACACAAAGTTTTAAACATTCTATTTATTTCCCCAGTGAGAAACATGGTTTGTACATATTGAAAAATAGTAAATGCATGTAGCATCTTTTTGTCAGTGTATGTATAAATTAATTTCATTTTCTTCTTTCTTTCTTTCTTTCTTTCTTTCTTTCTTTCTTTCTTTCTTTCTTTCTTTCTTTCTTTCCTTTTTGAGACAGGGCCCCACTCTGTGGCTACGACTGGCCTCAAACTTGTATTCCTTGTTCCTCCTCCTTTAGTCTCCCAAGCACGCACACACACACACACACACACACACACACACACACACACACACATATTAACATATGCATATAAAGTCAGGAGAAGGAATTATTATTATATGGAAACAAAATAAGGTGATATGGATATTCTCAAATAGATCTAAATTTTTTGTGATGGCACATGAAGTGCTGTCAGGGTTTTACTGCCATGAAGAGGCACTATGACCAAGGCAACTCTTATTAAAGTAAACGTTTAATTGGGACTGGCTTACAGTTTCAGAGGTTCAGTTCATTATCATCATGGTAGGAAGCATGGCAGTGTATAGGAAGACGTGGTGATGGAGGAAATGAGAATTCAACATCTTGATCCAAAAGCAACAGGAAACTGAGACAGTAGGCCTAGCTTGAGCATAGCAGACCTCAAACTCCACCCTCACAATAACACACTTCCTCCAACAAGGCCACATCTCATATTAGTGCCACTCCCTATGGGCCACGTATTCAAACATGAATCTATGAGGACCAAACCTATTCAAACCATGACATCTACTCTGACCAAATTTCCTATACACATTACATTATTATACCCTTCACCTGCTTTATCTTGGATAGATATGAATTTGTACATTTTGATGAACATTTCATCATTTTGTCTTTCTAACTGGAAATATGTACAGGTGACTTCTGAGTTTAACTAGGTTTGCATTATTAGTAAAAACATATAATATTTGCCTTATAATGCCTGTCAGGTTCATCTATGTTATCAAATAGCAAAACTTTGCTTTACAGCTGAGTTTTTCTTTGAACATAGGCAATAGCCCATCCATTTGTATGCCAATAGGCATTAGATTATTCACATATTAACTGTTATGAATAGTGTTTTGATAAACACTGTTGCTGTTATACCCTTTTAGTTTGTGACCAAAAGAGGAATTTGGATAGCTGGAGCACACGGTGGTTCAAGTTTAAATGTCGGAGGAACTACTGCATCATTCTGCCTAATGTCTGTATCAATCTACATTTCCACCAACAGTATATAAAGGATTTCTTTTTCCACATCCTTTACAAAATGTGATATCTTTTATTTCTTGATATAACTATCCTAGCAGATATAAGGTGGTATCTGGGCTTTATTATACTTTAATTTCTCCAATGTTTAATGGTGCTGTACCTTTTTACATTTTTACACTTGTATGTGCTTGTTGGCCATGTGCACATCCTCTCTGGAAAAATATGTGGGGCTGAGGAAATAACTCTGTGGTACATAGAGCTTTGGGTTTAGTAATGTCATCAACTAGAATGAATGTTCTAAAACAGATGAGAATGGTAAAATGCTTCAACTTCACCTCGGAACATTTGATTCAACTTAGCATCAACCAGAAACACTAGTAAATAGAATGTTGGTCATGGTCCCTTCTATAATCTCCGCTGACAAGGTGACTTGAAGCTTGAGCACATTAATCATAGTCCAAGGAGGCAAAAAAGCTTGGAAATGAAATCTATTCTTTTTTTAAAGATTAATTTATTTATGTGTGTGAATACCTTGTTGCTGCCTTCAGGCACACCAGAAGAGGGCATCATATCCTGTTACAAATGGTTGTAAGTCACAGTGTTCTTGCTTTGACTTAAACTCAGAACCTTTGGAAGAGCAGTCAGTGCTCTTAATGGCTGAGGCATCTCTCCAGCACCGGAAGTCTACTCTTAAACTAGGAGTGAATGGCAAGGACATCTTACTGGTTCCCTATGAGTATGTAGATGGACTTCGAATATGTGTGTTTTGGTTACGGCTACATGAGGCTTATAAAATCAGATGTAGACACTTCACCTTTTCAGCAGACTGTATGTAAAGTTCGACTCAAAGGCAAGAATACCGACAATTACCTACAGTGCAAGAACAGTTGGAGATATTAAAGAATTATAGACAGTTTTAGATTTGGCAGGGTTTGTTAGACTCTCTGAGTCGTTATGAGCTATTACGGCCTGTATTATATAGGCAATCCACAAAAGCCAAGCTTTGTCCACTTATTAGGACACATGGTAGCTGTCTTGATATTGGGGGAACTACATAGTAAAGGCAGAGATAAGTTAGAAAGAAGGTCTCTAAATTTCAACCCTAAAATCTAAATGGCTGCTTCATGGTTTAGTTAAAGTTATAGCTAATCAAAGCCATAAAATTTCCCCCAGGGAAAGGACAATTGTGATTTTCTTCTGCTACAAGGTATTTCTCATAACCCGTGTGAATTCAGAGAAAGTGGGAAATTTAAATATATAGTTAAAGAATAACTTACACATCTGTGTGCTTTTCTGCGGTCAACTAATCACCATGTGTCAGGTCATTTCTGCAAATTCTTCTCAATGAAGGTGGCCCATCATTCATCAAACACCTAAATGATGGCCAGTATTTAACAAGTGACTTTAGAATAAGGGACAGATAAGTTTTTTTTTATTGGTTATTTTATTTATTTACATTTCCCCCTTCCCAGTTTCCCCTCCACAAACCCCCTATCCTCCTCCTCCCCCACCCACCCACTCCCACTTCCCCGCCCTGGAATTTCCCTACACTGGGTCATCAACAGGACATTTCAAATTTCCCCATTTCTGGTCCCCTCTACAATACCCCCACCCCGTCCCCTCTGTGCTCCTCCACCCACCCACTTCCACTTCACTGCCCTGGCATTCCCCTACACTGGGGCATAGAACTTTCACAGGACCAAAGGCCTCCCCTCCCACTGATGTCCCACAAGGCCATCCTCTGCTACATGTGTGTCTGGAACCATGGGTTCCTCCATGTGTACTCTTTGGTTGGTGGTTTAGTCCCTGGGAGCTCTGGGGGGTCTGGTTGGTTAATACTGTTGTTCTTCCTTATTATTTTGAGTTGTAATACATCTCCTCCTAAGATCTCTAGGTCCTTTGTCATCAAGAAACCTTTAAATTTATCAAATGCCTTTTTGGCATCAATTGAGATGGTTATGTGGTTTTGTTCCTTGAATTTGTTTGTAGGGTACATTATATTATTGACTTTTTTTTGAGACAGTGTTTCTCTGTGTGGCCCTGGCTGTCCTGGAACTCACTCTATAGTCCAGGCTGGCCTTGAACTCAGAAATCCGCCTGCCTCTGCCTCCCAAGTGCTGGGATTAAAGGCATGGTCCACCACTGCCTGCCTATATTATTGATCTTTGCATGTTTTATATTATTGATCTTTGCATGTTCCATTAACCATGCATCTCTGGGATGAATCTCACTTTGTCATGATGTATTATCTTCCTAATATCTTCCAGAATACAATTTGCAAGCATTTTATTGACATTTTTGCATTTGTGTTCATCGGAGTTTTCTTGTCTTTTTGTGTCTTTACCTGATCTTAGTGTCAAGATGATACTTAGAATGAATTTGGTAGTGTTCTGTTGTTGTTGTTGTTGTTGTTGCTGTTGTTGTTGTTTTGGCTTGGTTTGGTTTGGTTTGGTTTGGTTTGGTTTGGTTTGGTTTGTAGAACTACTTCCAAAGAATTGATAGTAAATCTTGCTTGAAAGTTTGACAGAATGCTGCAGTGTAAGCGTCTTGTCCTGGCTTTATTTTTTTGCAAGGGTCTTTAGATTGAAGTACTGATCTGGTTGTTTGTAATGAATTAGGTTAAGTATCCTCCTATCTTCTGGCTTTAGTTTTGGTTAGTCATATCCATTTAGAAACTCATCCATTTCGTCTAGCCTTTCTAGCTTTATGGAGTATGTGTTTTTAAAGTATCTTTCATGTATGCAACAATAAAATCTTAGAAAAAGAAATTAGAATAAAATCCCATTCATAATAGTTCCCAAAACTGAAGTATCTAACCAAAGAGAAGAAAAGAGTTCTAAAATCAAAAGTCAAAGACATTGTTAAAGGGATTGGAGAAGACACTAGACAATGGAGAACTCCATGCTTCCTGATCAGTAGAATATAGGGGAAATGGCTGTACTTATATAATTAATGGACAGATGTGATACAATATTCATCAAATCCTGATGCCATATTCCATCAATGTAGGAAAAACAATATAAAAATTCATGTGGAACCACAAAAGATCATAATTAACCAAAGCAAGTCAAAAAACACAGCTAAACATATCGCAGTACCTGATCTCAATTATACGATAGAGCTTTAGTGATAAAGATAGCCTGGTGCCAGGCAGTGATGACCCATGCCTGTAATCCCAGCACTTGGGATGCAGAGGCACACAGATTTCTGAGTTCCAGGCCAGCCTGGTCTACAGAGTGAGTTCCAGGACAGCCAGGGGTATACAGAGAAACCCTGTCTCAAATAACAAAACAAAACAAAAAGATAGCCTGGCACTGGCACAAAATCAGACCAATAGAACAGAATAGAAGACCCAGAAATAAACAAAGCTACAGCGTCAGCAAAGATAGTAAATGCATGGGTTGGAAAAAAATTGGATATCCACTTACTTATAGAAGAATGACATTATTTCCATATCTTTTGCCTTATAAAAAGCAATCTTAAATGGATTGTAGACCTTAATTCAGAACCTAAACTGTTGAAAATTCTAGAGCAGTAGCTCTCTACCTATGGATCACTCATGTCGCCTTTGGAGTGAATAACACTTTCACAAGGATAGCATCTAAGTTGTTTACATTACAATACATAACAGTAGCAAAATTACAGTTATGAAGTAGAAACAAAAATAACTTATGGTTGGAGGTCAACATAACATGAGGAACTGTATTAAAGGGCTGCAACATTAGGAAGGGTGAGATCCACTGTTGTAGAGGAAAACATTAAGACTGTGGCAAAGGCACTGGGGTGGGCAAGAAATTTTTAAACAGAACTTTTGTAGCACAGGAACTTACTCCAAATATCATCAAATGGAAGTATATAAATTGAAAAAGTTACTGGCTGGGTGGTGGTAGTGCACTCCTTTAATCTCTTAGGAAGCAGAGGCAGGTAGATATCTGTGAGTTCCAGGCTAGCCTGGTTTACAGTTCAAGATCCAGGACAACCAAGGGCTACACCGAGAAAAGTTTCTGTACAGTAAAGGAAATTATCAGCAGAGTAGGTAGACACAGTCCACAGAATGGACTTCACCAGCTATATTTCTAATAAATACTAATATCCAGAATTTAGCAAAGAACTACAAAAATTAAACACCAAGTAAATAGAACTTCCAATAGACAAAAGGGCTAATGAGATGAACAGATAGTTCACAAAAAAAGAAATATAAGGGCTGGTGAGATGGCTCAGCGGATAAGAGCACTGACTGCTCTTCTGAAGGTCCTGAGTTCGAATCCCAGCAACCACATACATGATGAATCACAACCACCTATAATCTGGTGTGCCTGAAGTCAGCTACAGTGTACTTATGTATAATAATAAAAAATAAATCTTAAAAAAGAAAAAGAAATATAAATGGTCTGTAACTATATTTTTAAAAGTGTTCAACATCTTTAGTCATCAGAAAAATGCAAATTAAAACTGAGTCAGGCATGGTGGTGCATGCCTATAATTCTAGCACTCGGAAGGCAGAAGCAAGTAGACCTCTGTGAGTCTAATGCTAGCCTGGTCTACAGTGACTTCCATGCTAGCCAGAGCTACACTGTTAGTTCCTGTCTCCAAGAATAAACAAACAAACTTTGAGATCCCACCCAAGTCACAATGGCTATTGTCACGAAATCTGGGCCTGGAGAGATGGCTTAGAAGTAAGAGCACTGGCTTCTTTTTCAGAGGACCAGAGTTTAATTCTTAGCAACCACATGGTGGCTCACAACCTTGTATAATGAGATCTGATGGTCTCTTCTGTCATGCAGGCATACATGCAAATACAGCACTCATATACATAAATAAATAATAAATAAATAAATCTTTAAAAAAAAAAAAAAAGAAAACTGCCTGGGTGGTGGTGGCACACTTGGGCGGCAGAGGCAGGCAAAGTTCTGAGTTCGAGGCCAACCTAGTCTAAAGAGTTCCAGGACAGCCTAGGCTACAGAAAGAAACCCTGTCTCAAAAAAAAAAAAAGATAAAGAAAAAAGGAAATCTAATCACAAATGTTGAAGAGGATGTGGAGGGAGAAAGGAACCTTTATTCACTGCTAGTGGAGATACAAATTAATGCAGCCATTATGGAAATCAGTGTGGAAGTTCTTCAAAAAATTAAACATCATATGACCCATCTATTCTACTCCTGGACATATACTCAAAGCACTTCATATCCTAACACAGAGATATTTGCACCCCTATGTTTATTGTTGATCTATTTATGATAGCAAAGTAATGGAAACAACTTAGATGTCATCAACAGATGGACAAATAATGAAAATGGAAAGTCAGTGGAGTTGGAAAATATAATATTAAGCAATATGACTCAAACTAAGAAAGAAAAGGAAGTCATGTTCTTCCTCATATGTAGACAAGCCTATAAAATAGGCATCGAGTGTGTAAGTGTGGTTATTGCATAATTTTAGGAAAGAGACCTAAAGAAGGTAACATTATGTAACACAGAATGACAGTGTGCAGACAAAATTGACACAAGACATGGAATGATATAAAGCTAATGTTTTCTAGTTTAACTGTTGTAGTAAAATTATAATCATAAAATTGTAATTGATAGTGAAGGTATACAACACTAACTGAAGCTGCATGGCCTCAGCATTGCCATTCTAACCATTCGTAGAAGTTGACTAAGATGTTGACATTTGCCAGTCGTAGGCATTAATTACTGACAATTTACCTGTTTCCTCACCATTTTCTGAGGAGTGGGAAAGGCAGGGTGCGTGTGACAATGCTTCCTGCAACTCTGCTTTTGGAAAAGCTTCTATGTAGGTGCGTCCAGTCTTCCTCAGCTCACCTCCAGGGACAGGCAGCTTTAGGTCAAGAAGTGAATATTTAGTCCAAATAATAAAATGTGCTTTCAGAGCGTTTGAAATTTGTTTGAGAATAAAATGTATTTGTAAAATGTAAAGGAGAAAATATGTTTGCCCAAATTGACAAAAGATTAAGTTATCTGCCATGTTTTTATGAAAAAATTTATTCAGTTTCGTGGGGGGAAATGAAAAATGAGGGAAATGGAAAAATAAAATGAACTCTGTGTGTATGTGGGCCCGTATGTTTCTAATTCCGCGAACCCAGTGGTTTGCTGTTATTGTTGTTGTTTGTTAAGTTTGTTTTTGAGGCAGGGTCTTACTCTGTTGTCCAGATTGGCTTTGAACTCTTATGTAGCCCATACCTGCCTTAAACTCGCACCAGTTGGGCCTGTGCCTCATAAAGTACTGCTATTACAGCCTTTGGGCCACCATACCCAGCCTCCAGCACCCAGTTGCAACTCTATCTTCAGACCAGGACTAACTTCCCATCTTATCTTTAGGAATGTGATAAAATGTGCCTGTTTATAGCACAGGAAAACAATGGGGACAAAAACCCAAAGCCCTGAAGGTTTGGTCCCATTAAAGGCAGTAGGTAGAGTGCTCAGATACAGCTGCAGTCTTCACTTTGACCAAGAGATGGCATCCAAGCGGTGCCAGCTATACATTTTAATTGCTAGGGTGGACATTTTGCAGAGAAACAGATGCAGTGACGGGGTTTATTGTGCTGATACTCTTATTTGGAACTGCCATACGTATATTAAATCTCTTATATTTACTATCGACCTCAAATCTACCTGGCATTCACTGATCTATCTTTTCTGTAATCTGTGTAAATTAAGATACACACATTCCATAAAGATTAAGATGTTCATTTTCCATCACTGTACCCTTGGGACTTTGTAGACCTTTCTTCACCCTGTCCTCTGCCACCTTCTCTTCAGGATGCTATGGAACAGCTATCCGGACCCCACTCTGGCACTTTGTTCCTGTCACTCAAGGTCATTGGGCTACCCTATGCCTGCTTGTGACTGGCTGCCAAGTCGCATAAGAGCAACCTGGTGTTTCATAGTGTGTTTTTACAGTATTCATCCATTCCTGAATTTTTTAGACAGAATTAGAATCAGTTTGTATAAGCTAGTTTTAAATGTAGAGATTTCATCTCCTGCTCATTTTATAAGATGCTCTCCAAGACACACTTGGTCATGGGGATGGCAGTTGCGCCACCTTGTGGTATAATTCTGTTCTGCAGCTTGAACGCCACAGAGTAGGAAGGTAGAAAAGAGTGGCTCTTGCCAACCCATCTTCAGAGTTTTGAGGAAGCCTAAGTAGAATAGGGGACAGTCCTAGTGTACAGGAATACTGTGGGCCACCAGACAGAAAGTCTGGCCTATCGTCATGGACAGAAACTTTTAGGTGAAAGCAAGTATTTTATTCTTTGAAATTTCTGGGTTAAATACTGCCTGCTTTCCTTGCCTCCTTTCTGACTTCTCTTTTCTCCCCAATTCCACATTCCCTTCCCCTCTCCCCCGCCCTCCCCGCTCCTCCTGTATCTTCCTTTTTCCTGCTCCTATCCTCTTTTCTCTCCTCCCCTCCCCTCCCCTCTCCTGACAGATTCTTCCTGTGCAGCCTACATAAGTCTGGAATTCATTATGTAGCAAAGACTACATTGAATCACTCTGTCTCAGTGCTCCCTGAATAATGGAATTTATATGTATACAGCACTATGACTGTCTAGAGGAATATATTCCTATAACATTTTAAATTAATTTTCAAGGAAACCTCACATTTATGTTTGTGGGCTCAGTGTTTCACTGTATGGATGTTCCAAAATTTATTCAGTATACTAGTGATAAAAGTTTAGTTTCTTAAGTAGTTTTGAATGACAAAAACAGTGTATGTAATACTCTGCTGCTGACTAACACATATATTCAGATATATGTGCATCTCTGTTAATGCAAAACACCCTGACCTGTTTTAACAGCATTTGTTGCATCATTACACATTTGAAATGATTGATAAGCTGATAGTGCAGAAATATTCTTGCATCCTGATTTTCATTATAACTTTGTTTTGCTGTCTCCAAAATCCCTGCCTATGAAAGCGACACAGTAAATTTTAACAACATCATGTTGTTTGATGTATCCTGATATTACCTGTCATAGGCCTTTGCAGTGCGTGGCATTTTCAGGGTGCATACGCTGCGAAAGGGCACAGTTTAAGACCAAGTTCATGTGATCATTTGCAACATGAGATGAGTGTGCCCTGTTTGAGCCCAGAAAACTGACTTAGAGAATTCTAATATTCTAAAAAAAGCCGTCTAGTGTAAGTATGTCTGTGTATGAGAGAACATTTTAGGCATGAGGGAGGTGAAGAGTACATTTCCCTCTGCTTCCTTCTTCCCTTTCAGTGCTTTTGTGTCCTGTGTGAGCCTAGAAAGGGGGCTTTACCAGTATCTCTCACACTGCCCTGAAAGTGAATACGCGCAAGCAAAACTGATGGTACAAGAACATGCGCCTATTTACCCTAGGGTAGGCACTGTCAAATTGACACTAAAGAAAGGTAGTGCCATTTAGACTCCTTGAGGACAAAGAGGGGTGGTTCTAAACTCTGTCCAAACCCCACTCTCCTCCACTGCCATAGTTAAAAAGATGCGAAGTGGTGAAATATAAAGTGGCTTTTATTTATTTGTTTATTTGTTTATTTGTTTACAAATGAGGAACATAAAGTTAGCACCTGTGATAGAAAGTGAAAATTATGATCACTGCAGAAATTTGCATCAATATATAGTCAGTGGGGCTTCAGTATAGCTACCATCTGCAACAATGCTTAGATATGGTGGAAGTCCAGGCCAGTATTATGTTTTGACATCTTTCATGTAATATAACTTGTAGACAATAAAATCTACCCATTTGAAAGATACAATTGGGTGGGGGGAGCTGGAGGGATGACTCAGTGGTTAAGAGCACTGACTGCTCTTCCAGAGGTCCTGAGTTCAATTCCCAACAACCACATGGTAGCTCACAATTATCTGAGATCTGACACCCTCTTGACACCCTCTTCTGGTGTGCCTGAAGACAGATACAGTTGTACTCATATAAATAAATAAGTAAATAAATCTTTTTTAGAAGAAAGAACGATACAATAGGATGACGAATAGTAATATATAGAGCAGGGCAACTGAGTTTTAGATGTTCCCATCATCTTCCAATGTCCCATCCTCCCTTGGTCCAGTTAAATCCCAATTCCTTCTTTCAACCCAGCAACTACAAATATTCTTAGTGTCTTTAGAGTTGCCATTTCAGCCATTGCATATGAGTAGACTCACACAACATTAGTCTTCCTTTTTAGTTTATATTTTCAGACAGGTTTCATGTAACTCAGGCTAGCTTTGAACTCACTATCTAGTTGTAGATGACCTTGAACTCCTTATCCTCCTGCCTTCACCTACTGCTGGCGTACTGGGGTTGCAAATATATACAAGGACGCTCAGATTATTAGATGCTCAAAATCAAACCCAGAGCTTGGGCAAACAGTCTATCAAGTGAGCTACACCCAGCTCACAGCATTTAATCTTTTGCATCTGATTTCCTTCATTTCACCTGTTCATCACTGTTCGAGCATATCAATACTTCATCCCATTAATTGTGGAAAGTATACTATTGTGTCTTATTTAGCAATGGTAAACACATGGGTTATTTCCAGTGTTGTGAATCATAATGATAACCCTAGAGATATCAGTATATTTTTCTGTTTATTTTGAAGGTGGTCCCAATTTTTTAAAGAAATATTTATTTACTTTATGTATATAAATGCACTGTCATTTTCTTCAGACACTAGTAGAGGCCATCAGATCCCATTACAGATGGTTGTGATCCACCATGTGGTTGCTGGGAATTGAACTCAGGACCTCTGAGAGGGCAGCCTGTGCTCTTAGCCACCAAGCCATCTCTCTAGCCCCACCAAACAATTGTTTTTTTTTTTAATATCAACTTAACCTGGGAAAAAGAAACCTCAACTGAAGAATTTCCCAGATCAGTTTTGGCCCATGGCTGTGTCTTTGAGAGACTGTTTTGACTGATGCTGGATTTGAGCAGGCCAACTGTGGTGCTACCGTTGCTCTACATGTGGACATGGACTGTGGAAGAAAGCTAGAACATGAGCCAAGTAGCAAGCAGAGTAAGCGGTCTTCCTTCGTGATTTCTGCTCCGAATCCCTGCTTTGAGTTCCTTCCCTGATTTCCCTCAGTGATGGACCCTTACCTTTGAAAACAAACTGAAATTAACCTTCCCCAATTTGTTTTGGTCAGAATGATTAATCAAAGCAATATAAAGCAAGCTTGGACAGACCTGTACATAGGATAGTTGTTGGGATATGTAGAAAGCCCCTGTTTAACTGATGGAAGAAATGCAAGAGTATGGTCCTGACTACAAAGATACTCCTTCCCTCCTTCTCTCCCTTCATGAATCAGGGTCATACTATGAAAAACATGCTGACCTCAAATTCATTCTGTAGCCCACCAGAATGGCCTCAAACTCATGCCAATTGCCAATCCTTCTGCCTTGGGACTCCAAGAATGCTGGGATTACAGATGTATGCCCCAACGCCTAATATCCCTGACAACCCTGGGGAGAATGGACTTTGCTGTTTTCCCACTTATTAGACCTGGGTCATTGGTTTTTGAGAGGCAATATGTGAGGTTTGAAGTATTATTTTCATCACACCAAATCTGGGAGTACATAGTGTGATTGATAATGTTAATCTTCATCTCATGTTTAAGGTGGTCTATTCGGTACTTTTCAGTTGCTGTTGCTCTCAGCTTGCTACTCATGATAACATTCCTGCCGGCTGCCACGCTTCCCTGCTGTGGAAGTGATGGACTTATCTCACTGGAACTATAACCCCAAATAAATCCTTCCTTCTGTACATTGCCTTAGTCATGGCATTTTAGAATAACAATAGTCACTGACTTAGTCAGGGTTTCTATTCCTGCACAAACATCATGACCAAGAAGCAAGTTGGGGAGGAAAGGGTTTATTCAGCTTATACTTCCATGTTGCTCTTCTGTTCATCACCACAGGAAGTCAGGACTGGAACTCAAGCAGGAGCTGATGCAGAGGCCAAGGAGGAATGTTTCTTACTGGCTTGCTTCTCCTGGCTTGTTCAGCTTGCTCTCTTATAAAACCCAGGACTACCAGCCTAGGGATGGCACCACCCACAAGGAGCCCTCCCCCGCTCTTGATCACTAATTGAGAAAATGCCTTACAGCTGGATCTTATGGAGGCATTTCCTCAAGGGAGGCTCCTTTCTCTGTGATAATTCCAGCTTGTGTCAACTTGACACACAAAACAGCCAGTACAGTCACAAATACACCAGTCTAACATTGGAAAATGAAACCATCTAAACCCTACTACAGCTTAGTCCCTCTTAAACATTACAGATACCTCTACAAAGAAAGAATTAAAAAAAAAACTTTACCAGATGTGTAAGTTCTAACACACACACACACACACACACACACACACACACACAATAAGCAAAATGAAAACCCAAGATTTCTCCTCCAAAAATGACCAATCTTAAAGTATCAACACATTATCACAGCAACTTAGATGAAACTCAGGATAAATATCTCACAAGAATGAACATAAATATCTAAACAGTTCAAACAGAATCAAAAAAAAATTCCTGAATGAATTCCAAAAGATCAGAAATGGCTAAATTAAACCAGTTAAGCCAACTCAAAACAAGAATATACGGTTCAGTGAGGAAATAGAAATACTGAAAAAAAGACAAACTGAAATGATACTGGAAATTAAAGGTTCAGCAAGGCAAATAAAAATCTCGGACAGAATGAATGATATAGAAGACAGAACATCAGGACTGAAGCTATACTTCAGGCACCGTGCTAAATCCAGAATTTACAGACAACTGCAGAAATTAAATACTGTGATAGCTATTCCCAGTTGTCAGCTTGATGATATCTGGAATGAACTACAATCCAGAAATGGAAGACACCCCTGGGACCAGATCGTGAGGCTGGAAGACAGGCTTTTGATCCAGATTTTGAGGTGGGACGGCACATGCACTTAGTCCAGACAGACACACACCTTTAATCCAGATCTTGAGGCACACACTTAAGCTGGGCCATAAAGTCTGGTGGAGGCCTATATAAGGACAACAGGAAAAGGAAGGGTTCATTCTTCATTGTCTGCTTACACTTACTTGCCAGCACATCAGTTGGAACCTACTTCTTCAGGATTCCAGCTTAGACAGAAGAGCAGCTGAAATACCCAGCCTCGTGGGACTGAGCAGCTACTAGATTCTTGGACTTCCCATTCACAGCTGCCCATTGCTGGGTTAGTTGGACTGCAGCCTGTAAGTCACTCCTATAATTTTCCTTAAAACACACACATTGTGTGTGTGTGTGTGTGTGTGTGTGTGTGTGTGTGTGTGTCTATGAGAGACTGAAAGAGAAAGTCCATAAGTTCTGTGACTCTAATACAAATACCAAGAGGATAAAACTAGCAATAGTAACATAGGAAAATGAACAGAATAGACAATTTAAAAACGAAAGAACACAAATGGCCAATACATTGTTTTTAATGTATCTTAGCCATCAGAGAAACATAAATTAAAACTACTTTGACATACCACCATCCACACCACAGTCAGAATGGCTACCGTCAACAAATCTGACAGCAAATGTTGGAGCAGATAGGAGAAAAATGAACCTTTATTTACGTTGGTGGGGGTGTAAATTAATACAGTGGAAATCGCTTTGGAGAGTTCTCAAAAAAATGTTAAAAATAAATCTACCATATGGCCCAGTTACTTTGCTCTTGGACATATGCCCAAAGAACCCCATACCCTGCCATAAAGATAAAATAAACATTCTACCCCAGTGTTTATTGCTGCTTTATTCACTACAGCAAGCAATTATAATTATCCTAGTTGCCCACCAGTAGATAATGAAAACTTAGTATGTATTTAAAATATAATATTACTCAGCTCTAAAAAATGACATTAAAAATGTGCAGGAAAAAAGGGTGGATTAGAAAGTACATTAAGTGAGGTCCACACAGCATGTTCTCTCTCATATGCAGAATCTAGGCAACAATAAATGTATCTATGTAATCAAATGTACATGCGGGTGCAGAATAACATGAAGAAACGAGAACAAGAACAGATAAATTAGGAGACAAGGAAGGACTGAATGCAGGTAATAGACATGGGTTATGAAAGAAGACAGAAAGCTAATTGTTTTGCTGGGTATTATACTGTCATGGATTTCCTTTTTATTTTAGTGGTGGCTAAGTGCATTAAAATATATGCAGTACTGAAAATGTAAAATTTAACGTGAAACTTCACATTATGCATTTTAGGTGGTATAGACTTTGGGTTTGGCTAATTTTGGTGTGTTATGTTTCTATTTATTTTCAAAGGAAAATTATTTTTTCATAACAAAGCTTATTTTTAAAAAAAAGAAATACTGAAGGAAAAGGAAAGTGAAGTGATACTGTAGATTAAAGGCTCAATACGTTAAATAATTTTTAAAAATGAAGAAAAAGCTTCACTAATAGAATGGACAGAGCATCAGGTTTAAAGTTAAGATAGGGGCATTGAATAGTTCAGGCAAGAAAAATCATCAGATTTAGGAAACATTTCAACAGAATGTGTGAGATTTGGGGGACCAAATCTATGAATTATGCCCATATATGAAGAATCCATGTCCAAAGCATAGGACACACTCTCAAAATAATCATAGGAAAAAATTTCCCAAGTTTAGGGAAGAACTGCTTACCCACCTAGGCACTAAGCATGCGGGACCAGAAACTCTTCATGTCACAGTTAAAACACTAAATGTACAGAACAAAGAAAAGGAATCAAAATTTTCAATAAAGAGGAAATAAATCAGATATAAAGCTAGGTCCATCAGAGTAAGTAAATGGATGGAACTGGAAAATGTTATATTCAGAAAGAGATATATGGTATGTTTCTCTTATACATGAAGCTTAGCAGTTAATATTTATGTAGGCACATTAATGGTAAAGCAAATAATCATAAAAAGAAAGAAAAAGAGGCTGCTTTATCAGGTAAATAAGAGAGCAATTGTGAAGTGAGAATGAACAAGGGAATGGGTGGAGGATGGGTTAGATAAGAGGGGTGTGAGATTAGGAAAAGGAGTTGTGGGGAAAGATGAAACAAAACTAAGAATTCACCAAAAAAAAAAAAAAAAGCCAAAAAGAAACCTGCTAATGAGTAAGATAATCCAATTTTTACAAAGAAAGCATTCAGGGCCAGTGAAATGGCTGTTGCTGGTGACATGAGTTCAATTCCTGGGACCCATGTGGTAGAAGGAGAGAATCAATTCTTGAAAGTTGTACCTCTCTACATGTGCAACATGGCATATGGTTTAAAAACAAAAAATCTAAACAGAAGTATTCTACATGGATAAATAAAGCTGCTCCCAGAATCCAAGTATCATTAAATGAAAATCCTAGTACCAGGAATGGGCTAACCTTCTGCATATGGTTGCTCATTCACACATACACACACACACACACACACACACACACACACAACCTTGCACTTGAACCATGGACCATGGTTACATGGGCCTATGTGTACTGGCTCTGGGCAAATACAACCCTATGCAATCCCTATGCAATTTCCCTCAAGCAGGGAGCCCCTTTAGGCTTTTTTGCTTTCAAATGAATTTACATGTTCACAAGATGAAGCCTTGGGTGGATAGAGTCTTGCCATCAGGACACCCCATATTTCCTTGTGAGGAGTAGAGAAAGGGGTTTATCTAGCTTACAGTTGGTGTTTCTGATAGATGCTACAACGTATCTACACTTTGAAAATAAAATTTCAAATGCAGACTGAAAGACACATGCCTATCCATAAATTCAGAAAGTATATCAGTCCTTGCCAAAAGTTGTTCAATGAATTAGGAGTGACTAATAACAGCTGTAGGCTTTGGGGAGTGGATGATAGAAATACCATTTAGCCGGGCAGTGGTGGTGTACACCTTTAATCCCAGCACTCGGGAGGCAGAGGCAGGTGGATTTCTGAGTTCGAGGCCAGCCTGGTCTACAAAGTGAGTTCCAGGACAGCCAGGGCTACACAGAGAAACCCTGTCTCGAAAAAAACAAAAAACAAAAAAAAATAGAAAAAATTCACTCCTATTTTTTTTTAATTTTTCTCATCCTCTCCTGTATTTCTGTATGGTAGCTATGGTAGCAGAAAGAACTATAGTTTGGAAGTGGAATAGGTGGAGCAGATGTTTTATATGTTCTTGACATCTTACTCATCATAAATATTTTTACCAATCTTTTTTATAGATATTGCATTATTTTTTTACTATTTAGTTTTTGCCTCCATTTAATTTATTTTTCCATCACTTTCTGTGCCTGTGGTGTACTCATATGTATGCATGTTGATACACAACATTTAAATTTAATTATTTATTATCCATTTAAATTATTTTTATTTTATTTTATTAAATTATTATTATCCATTTAAATTATTTTTCCATCACTTTATGTGCCTGTGGTGCACTCATGTGTATACATGTTGATACACATGGCTGGTGTGTCCATGTGCCTATGTAAATCATCTTCCAATGCTCTTCTACCTTTTTTATTGAGGTAGAGGGCTTCTGTCAAAGCTAGAGCTCAAATATACTCAGCTAGCTTGAGACAGGGTTTCCCTTTATAGCCCAGGCTGTCCTCAAACTCAGAGATCTGCCTGCCTCTCCCTCCTTGGTGCTGGGATTCAAGGCATGTTCCACCACCACCCTTCTCATGTTGAAAAAAAAATTTTTTTGAGACAGGGCTTCTCTGTGTAGCCCCAGCTGTCCTGGAACTCACTTGGTAGACCAGGCTGGCCTCGAACTCAGAAATCCACCTGCCTCTGCCTCCCGAGTGCTGGGATTAAAGGCATGAGCACCACTGCCCTGCATTCATGTTGGAATTCTTAAGGGTTTTTATTTCTTAACACACCTGTAAAAGGCCCTTAGTTCTCCATAGGATATTTAAACTGTATTCAGTAAGTTCAGTTAGCTAATCCCTGACTTCTGAAATTGGAATTCCAGGCTTCCCAAAAGCCATTTACACGTGTGCTGCATCCACAAGAATTCTATGGTTCCCTAGTATCATCTTCTCACTTGCACAATATGCACTTTAACCACTGAGCTATCTCGCCAGTCCTTATCTTCTCCATTTGAATTCTGAGACAAGAATCCAGGTTCTGGAGCAGAGAGAGCATCCAGAAGGGGCACCCTGAAAACAGAGAAGGAAAAATCAGTCCCCCAGAGAACTGGGAATGGCCAGCAGTCCACAGAGCACCCACTGCCTTCCTTTTTGTCAGGCCATGAAATGCCCATGGCTCAGACAGACAGGGCCCAAGCTGGAGACATTAAAGGGACCCAGAGGTGAAGAAGGGACCTGAACTTTGCACAGCAAGACACTAGGGGCGGGAAGAGGGGCTGGGGCTGGGGCCGGGGGCGGAGCTTTGGCTGCTGACGCAAGTGGCACGTGACTAGCCCACGCAGGCTCACACCCCTCTCTGGGTCTCGGACCTGCCCTCGCTCACTCTCTCCAGCCCGCCATCCCTAACGGAGGCACCTGTTCCTGGTGGCGCAGCTCCTGGTGGCGCAGAGCGCGCGGGCCCNGGCGGCGCGGAAAGCAGCAGGAGGAAGAGCGGCGCAGGTGAGGGGGACAGCGGCCCGGACCCGCGGAGCCCGTCGTCGGGGTCCCGTGGCCGCCACCCCGGCCGTCGGCCGTCAAGGCGCAGGCCGAGGCTGCAGGTGGCCGTCCCCGTGTGCGCAGTGGCGAGGCCGGACAGGGAGGGGGCGGCGGGCCCGGACGGAGACCCTCGGGGGAGTAGGAGCATGCGCCCCGCGACAGCTTCCCATAGACCCCGGCATCCCTGCGTCGGGGAACCCAGGGGTGGTCGGCGGGGAGGGGTGGGGGCGGCCGAGGCGGCGGGAAGAGCCTGGGCGGTGGCGCTCGGGACGGCGCCACAGGTCCTCCCTCCCACCTACTCACCCATCCTTCTGGGTTGANCNCAGGTCTGAGAAGCAGAAGCCTCGCGGCGCACCTGGTGGTGAGCATCTCTAGGAAGAGCAGAAGGCAAGGATAGGCCCAGGTAGGTGCAGGGGCAGGGCTGGGCACTGAGAGGGGGAGAGGGAATGTGCGCAGAGCTGGATCTGACCTCCGGGAGTTCAACTTTCCCGCCTACTTTTCTCCCATACCATGCTTACGGGTTTTTTTTTTTTTTGTACCCATAGGGGTCTTGGAAATGGGTTCGCAGGGAAAATGGTAGCCTCTGGGGTGGGAGGGGTTCTGGTCCAGACTCGTGCCTGGGTTCTGTGCTGCTAAGTCTGGAAGTAAGCAATCTTATTTCTCCTTTCCTAGGAGTGATGGCATCCAAATTCAAACAAGTCATACTGGATCTCACTGTGGAGAAAGACAAAAAAGACAAAAAAGGTGGGAAGGCGTCCAAACAAAGTGAGGAAGAATCCCACCCTCTGGAAGAGGTTGAAAACAAGAAGCCTGGGGGAAATGTCAGAAGGAAAGTCAGGCGACTTGTGCCTAACTTTCTATGGGCCATACCTAATAGGCATGTTGATCGCAATGAAGGGGAAGAGGATGTTGGGAGATTTGTAGTTCAGGGGACGGAAGTCAAGAGAAAGACTAAGGAGCAGCAGGTGAGGCCTTACAGGCGTTTCCGAACCCCGGAACCTGACAGTCATTATGACTTTTGCCTCATACCTTGAAATCTAAGATTTTTCTCTGGGCTCATAAAATGCCTACTGTTTTACAAGCTCGTATCAAGCGGGGGATTTTTTTCTGTAAACTTTTGATGTCTCCACTTAAACGGTTTCTACATAAAATTGTTTGATCGTTGCGTTTAATTCAAACATTCCTGTTAGCATGGCAATTTAACCCATTTTAGAAAAAAATCTTTTTCATAATTTGAAATTAATAAATCAATTTTAAAAGCAATATATGCTCAGTCGTGTTCTACCTCAGTTCTTATACTTCCTTCATAGTGTCTTTCCTCTCCCAGCTGCCCAGACACTGACAGTGCTTTTCTTCACTTCCCCAATTAATCAGTAAGGAACAGTCATACCTTTGATTCATTCATTATACTATGTTCTAGCAATGTATGTATAGTGTTTTTCAAAGAATGTGACCTTAATGTCTTTCAGATAACAAAGATGTTTTTAATATAAGACCTCTGCCCTCTCTACACCCAAAATCATAACGTAGACTTCCAAAACCTCAACATTTTACCAAGCTCACTAATTCTAGAGTATAGTATGTGTGTGTATCCTAGATTAAACACAGACAAAAGCATGGTGACTAATTTTAGTAGCCACAATATTAAAAACCGCAAGGCCTTACATTATGATAGTAGGGATTATGACAAACTGGAGGGTGGTCACTGCAAGGCCAAGCAAGTATGGACTGAGGGAAACATCCACCTTGACTGACCTGGAGTTTTTCTCCCTTAACAGCATTTTTAATATCTAAGATCTCATTTTTTTTTTTACCACAACCTATCCAGTCTAATATCTCCTCTGTGTACATAAATAAGAGTCCTGGAGTTGAGAGATGCTGTCAGGGCCACCCTCATGCTGTATATCTTATGGGTTTCCCTGGTGGCATTGTGTATGATACCCTCTTTGAGATGCAGAATAGTTAATTTATATTGACAGTTGACACAAGGCACAAACTCAGAGTTTTAAGAATCAATAAGTGTAGTGACCATTTTGGTTTCTTTAAAAACACAGAAATACAAGAATGTTTTCATTTTAATCCAAGAAGTGGGATGTAAGGCTGTTCAGATTGTCCACAGCAGCTGACTTAATTTGTCTCCTGCTCTAGCAGGGACACGATGTTGACAGTTGTAGATAATTTCTGAGAATGCATGATGTTTGGAGTTCTGGGGACTCTTATGAGACTATATAAGTGCTAGGCCCCCAAAAGCTGCATGGACTGCATTAGTTGTACGCTGTTGGTTACAGTTTGTCAAGTAGTCATGTGCAAAGAAGTAGGAAATTAGATATCCTGATGGCAGAGATCACACTTGCTCCAAGGAACTCAGTGCTCATAATCAGCAGGAAGTAGTCTAATGATATGGATGTCCCCTTTCCCCTTTTTCTTATCTAGAGTTAGGGTGTTGTAAGGGGAGAAGAAAAAAACCCACAAAGTAACCAAAAATTTGGCTACAAACAACAACAAAGAATGAAGCTTCATTTCTCTTTATATTTCCAACATACACTTTAAGAGTTAGAACACTGGAGCATAAAAAGGTTTTAATAAAATCTTAAAAGTCCCTTCAGGGAGCTGAAGGTGATTGCAACCCCATAGGAAGAACAACAGTATGAACCAACCAGAGCTCCCAGGGACTAAACCACCAACCAAAGAGTACACATGGAGGGACCTTTGGCTCCAGCTGCATATGTAGCAGAGGATGGCCTTGTCGGGAATCAATGAGAGGAGAGGTCCTTGGTCCTATGAAGGCTCGATGCCCCAGTGTAGGGGAATGCCAGGGTGTGAAGGTGAGGGGGAAGCACCCTCATAGAAGCAGGGAGAGGGAGGATGGGATAGGGGGAATCTGGAGAGGAAACCAGGAAGGAGGATGACATTTGAAATGTAAATACATAAAATATCCAATAAAAAAATTCCATTCAGTATTCTTCAGAGTAAGAATTACCATCCACTTGGGATCATGAAAGAAGTTTGTGCATCATAAAAAACAGGTAAAATCAGAGACCAGTTTTATCTCGTGGTAGAACTCTCCTGCCTAGTGTGTGGGTTTAATCTCCAACATTTAAAAAAATGGTCTATCTCCCTGTCTTAGGGTTTTACTGCTGTGAAGAGGTTTCATGACCAAGGCAACTCTTATAAGGACAACATTTAATTAAGGCTGGCTTACAGGTGCAGAGAGGTTCAGTCCATTATCATCAAGGCAGGAATCCAGGCAGGCACGGTACAGGACGAGCTGAGAGTTCTACATCTTCATCTGAAGACTGCTAGCAGAATACTGGCTCCCACGTGGCTAGCAAGAGGGTCTCAAAACACACTGACACAATGACACATTTCCTCCAACAAGAGCATACCTCGTAATAGTGCCATTCCCTGGGCCAAACATTTAAACCACCATACTTGCATTAGGGTTAAAATTTGTTTGGACCGTTTTATCTGCAGAAAAAGCACTCTTAAAATGTGTTTTTTAAAATGTTTTTTAATAGTGTGTGTGTGTGTGTGTGTGTGTGTGTGTGTGTGTGTGTGTGTGTGTTTTGCTTGCATGTATGTATATGTACTGGGTGTTATGCCTGGTGCTTGTGAAAGTTAAAAGAAGGTATTGATTTTCTGGAACTGAAATTTCAGATGATTGTGAGCCACATATGGGTGCTGGAAATTGAAACCAGCTCTTCTGCAAAAGCTGCAAGTGCTCTTAACTACTGATGCATTTCCCCAGGTCCTTAAAATGCATTTCAGGACTAGGAATATAGCTCAGTGGTATATCATTTCCTAGTGAGAACAAGTCCTTTGGCTTTCATGTCCCAGCACTTCAAAAAAAAATTTCTAAGTAGAGTACAGAACAACTTATTTTATGAGTTTATATTTATTTTACAAATAATGGATTTCATACATGTACGTCACACATGGTTGTTTTTCATCCCTTCCCACTTAATGCTGTTCCTTCCTTTATCTGAAATAATCCTTATACTTTCTTTTTTATTATTAGAGAGAGAGAAGAGGGGTGTACACACCGAATGGGTCTTGCACAGGCTATACAAATGCTTTTCTGCTGAGCTAGGTCTCCAGACCTCTTGCTATTTTTGAGACAGGTTATCACTAAACTGGTCAGGGTGGCATTGAAGTCACTCTGTAGCCCAAATAAGGCTTGGATTTATGATCCTCCTACTTCACCCTCAGAAGTACGGAGTGTTACAGGACTCTGCTGCCAAGCCCAGCAAAGTTTTTTTTTAAAGCTCTTTTTATGTTCTAGATATTAATATCCTGTTAGATGAATAGCTGGCAAATACATTCTCCTTGATTTTCGCTTGGCTCTCTTGTTTCTTTTACAGCTCAGAAGTTAATGAGATGCAGCCTCCTTTGTATTACTTCTGGACTCTTGGTGTCCTATTCAGAAAGCTTTTGCCTGGGATCTTCAAGTGGTTTCTCCATGCTTTTCCTTAGAAGTTTCAGTCTCAGGTCTTTCAGAGGTGTTCTATCAGTCCAAACTTCGATTTCACAGATAAGGAAACTGGACAGGAGAATGATTTACCTACAGCCAAACAGCCAGTTTGTGTAAGAGCTGTGTTTGCACCTTTTATCTTCTCAAGCCCCAGTTCAAGGGGCTTGTCTTCTCATTCCAGTGCCTCCACAGAACTGTGTTTGGACATTTTTACAGCATATACTGATCACCAGTTGATGTGAGTGAAGGCTCATGCACACTTGTACACGGTCAATGTTTGTTGTTCATGCTATTACTACTTTCTACATCAAAACACATTTCAGCCCAACACCATGCCTATATCATTTTGGAACTGTAATCGTATGTCCTTTGATGAGAAAAAGGAGATGACAGGCTGGCCAGCAAATGCATAGTAATAATAAATAAATAAATTCATGGGCAATAAAAAAAAAACATTAGCAGACTGAGTGAAGTACATGAATGTTCTTTCAGTATTTTTTGTAAAAACTAGTACTTGATCCTGTTTTGCTATCACCCACCCCCCACACACACTTAACCTCTTCTTCTTTAAAGCTAAGAACATGGGAGGAATCAGAATATGATTCCATCCAAGGAAGGAAAACAGAAGCCCCCTTTGTCAGGCAAGGGATGCATGCAAAGATTTGGGAAGAGGTAAAAATCGATGTTTTGATTCAAAATATAGTTTGTTCAAGTACTTAAAAGACCTTGTCCCTTTAATGGAATAAGGACATAATGTTCCAGAGGCGGTAAAGGTCAGGAAATAAGTCCACTATGCTTTTGATTTTGAGCTAGATGAAAGCCCCCTCTTGGGCTGGAGGTGTAACTTCCGTAGTAGAGTGCTAGTCAAACACTTATGAGTAGGTATTCACCCCACAATACCACACACACACACACACACACACAAATAATAAACTATCTCCTGGCACTGAGTTTGGTGTTAAAACTAAGAAATTTCTAAGCCGGGAGGTGGTGGCGCACGCCTTTAATTCCAGCACTTGGGAGGCAGAGGCAGGCGGATCTCTGAGTTCGAGGCCAGCCTGGTCTACAAAGTGAGTTCTAGGACAGCCAGGGCTAATAGAGAAACCCTGTCTTGGGGAAAAAACAACAACAACAACAACAAAAAGAAATTCCTAAAAGCAAAGGTTCAAGGGCCATGATGTCGTTGTTTAACTTAAAGGAGGCCTCTTTCTAGAGGTCTCTGCAAAGGTGGAGAACAGGGTTTTCTTGGGGGGAAAATAAGAAAGGCCCACATTCTTAAGAAAGTAGAAAAACTGAGTTTCACCTTCCAAGTGAATAGTTGCATTAATTTATGCATCTTATGTGAGGGTCATCATTTTTGATTCTGGTTGGTGATAGAGTCTATCCTTTTAAAGTGACAAATGGATACCAGTGTCTCTTAAAAGTCCTTGAAAAAGAGAACACAAATATTTGTATGAAACCAATAAAAATGCAACAAAAGATGACCAAACTGATCCCTATCCAGCTTTATGTGTTCACGTTCGTAGATCTGGGTTTCTTAAGGAAATGTGCATGCTTGTAAAAGTCCAATACTTAGTGAGAGAAAGTGTGAGGCGATCTTCCAACAGAGGAGAGTCAAGCCTATGTTCCAAAGCAATTGTATGAGTGTGTGTCTTGTTGCTGTGACAAAATGCCTGGCAGAAGCAATGGAGGGGCTATTATTATATGTTTCCACGTTAGCTTTGTATCCTAATATTGTTAAATTCATTAGGTAGTCCTAGTAGCTGCGTGCAGCTTTGACATATCGTCCGTATACTCTACAAAGAGATTCTTGTAAGTATAAAAACATCTTGTCTTTCCAGCACTGAAGGTTAGAGACATGGTTCCTGTTATCTTCTAAACTAAAGAAGCTGAAATCACTGAGTCTTTCACACCTTTATATTTTTCTCATCTTAAAAAAAGTTCCCAGGTTGACGAGTTGGTTCAGCAGGTAAGCACTGACTGTTCTTCCAAAGGCCCCGAGTTCAAATCCCAGAAATCACATGGAGGCTCATAACCACCCGCAATCTTCTGGTGTGTCGTATTATACTTGTGTATAATAATAAATAAATATATTTTTAAAGTTCCCATAGTAGTCATAATTACATAGATAAAGCTTCATGAAAATAGCTTGCTCAGCTCCTTTCTGAAGGGAAGTGTGAGAAGACATTCAAGAACTAGGAACTGCATTTGAAATGCTTCAGGACACAATTACGAATTTAAGGATACCTCTTTCCGTTTGAATAACAATATAAAATCTGAGTCACTCTGAAGCATTGACCCAAACATTTCCAAGTGAATGACAATCACTTGACCTTAGTACAATCAGGCAAGAGGGGCAATTGCTTTGGAAAAGTAGAACAAGAAGTCAGGCATGGTGGCCCACACCTTTAATCCCAGCACTCGGGAGGCAGAGGCAGGCAAATTTCTGAGTTCGAGGCCAGCCTGGTCTACAGAGTGAGTTCCAGGACAGCCAGGGCTACATAGAGAAACCTTGTCTTGAAAAGACAAACACCACCCAGTTTGTTTCTCTCACAATAATGAAAATATAGATAAGAGGTAGACTGTGTAACACCGACCCATTTAAGTATAAAAACATTCTTTTAGGGCATGGAAGATGGTTCAGTAGGTAAAGGAGCTTGCCACCAAGCTTGAAGACCTATCCCTGTTATCCACATAATGGACCTCCACACAGAACCAAGGCATGCACGCCCAGCTCTCCAACTTGCAAAATAAATTAATTACATTTTTTAAAATGTGTAAAGCCTTTTATATATAAACAAGTGATGGCTCAATGGATAAAAGGACTTTCTGTGTAGGCATACGTGAATTTGAATCCCTGGCAGCCACATAAAAAGGCAGAAACCTGCATATGATGATAACCCTGCATTGGGAAGCAGAGACAGGCAGATCTTGGGAGATCACTGGCCACTCAGATTAGTGTAACTGGCAAGCTTCCACTTCAATGAAAGATCTTGTCTCCAGAAAAGAAGGCAGAGTGGTGACAACATCCAATGTCCTCTCATCCTGCTCTAGCCTCCATATGTATTCACCTGGGCGAGCACCCCTGCACATTCACAATGCACACGCCACATATGGACTTCAACACAGATTCCCCTTACAGATACATATACACAAATACAAAAGCCTTTGCTATATGATAAAATTGGTTTGTTAAGTCAAAAAGAGAAGCTGAGCTACTCAACAGATTGTCTTCTTGTCCTTTATTATGCTAATTTGAGGCTCAGTAGGCTAAAGCACTTCCCAGAGCCAGGTATCTAAGCCTTAGGAGGGGCTTAATTTCTAATATTCCATTATATTAAGAGATATTGATGAATGAATACTAACAGGTCATGGAAGAGCATGAGCATGATATAGCAAAAATTGTATGACACAGTTTTATCCGAAAGTTGAGAATATAAGTTAGATTCCCAGGTATGATGTTTCTAGGTGTATTTCCTGGGGAGTTTTCGGAGACTTGGGTTTTGTGTTTATCATTTGGGGTCCTTAACATTTAACTCTGGTTATCAGTGTGGGGAAGTCATTCACAGTACTTGATTTTTTGTTATAATAAGGTCCTTTGTTTAAAGTTTTTTTAAAAGAATTATTTATTTTATGTATAGGAGTATGCTGTAGCTGTCTTTAGACACATCCATTATAGATGGTTGTGAGCCACCAGGTGGTTGCTGGGAATTGAACTCAGAACCCCTCTGGAAGAGCAGTCAGTGTTCTTAACCACTTAGCCATCTCTCCAGCCCCTACAGTAAGATCCTTTATCAAAGGACTCTGAACATAATATTGAAACATATTGAGGGTTTTTTGTTTTGTTTTGTTTTGTTTTTGTTTTTGTTTTTTGAGACAGGGTTTCTCTGTGCAGTCCTGGCTGTCCTGGAACTCACTCTGTAGACCAGTCTGGCCTCAAACTCAGAAATCTGCCTGCCTTTGCCTCCCAAGTGCTGGGATTGCAGGTGTGAGCCACCACTGCCCAGCCATATTGAGGTTTTAAAATTAGAGAGAATCTACACTAACTACTAGTGGCTCATATCTGGTCATTGTTTTTCATAATTAGTTTTCAAGAACCCAAATCTTATCAGAAATCAGTGGTCAACCTATCCATTTCTCTACTAGTAATAAGTACATGTCTAAAACTTTTTGCAGTCTTAGAGGTTTGATGGAATAAAATTATAACTATGACTCAGATATTAATTTGTTCAATGCAGATAGGAAAAAGTGGGATCTGTTCCTACAATCCTTTGATGGCCAAAGGGACAAGAAGACTATCATTTTTAATATCTAACTATCAAGACTTTTGCTTGGGGGTTGTATGCAACTTGAATCTAGAGGGAAAAAGGGCTTATGAGAAATTATTATGGAGTTTTGTGTGGAAGACAGGAAACTGGCATCCAATTTTGCTCAGTCCGAAAGTCAGAATTCATTCACCTAACTGTAATACAGCAAGGGAAAAGCAGCTCATGAGGACAAATCCAGGAGAAAAACTGAACAGAATTTAGTTAACATGTATACTGCTTCTGCTAGAGAAACACAGCAGCAGTTTGCAATTAACAGAATTCTCTAATCTTAGGACGATTCTGTCTTCTATGACATTTCTGAAGTAGATAAAAGTAATTAGATCTATCTTCCTTCCAAACTTCCCATTTTACCCTACCCGAGGTTCTGGAATCACTACTGAATGCAAGAGGCCATGTCAAGTTCCAGTCTTGCTGGAGAAATCAGAGGAATTTAAAGAACTTCCTGAAAGAGGTAAAAAACAAACAAGTTAGATAGCTGAGGGCAGAGTTTTCTTTGCAGAGGCAAAGTCCCTGGGCTGAAAAATGCTTCACAAAGTTACCTAAAGTTACATCCCTTCCTGTTTTTATCTGAGCTCCAGAAACCTAGCCTCACAGGTTTTATGACATTGTTGCCAATGTAGCAAATGCATTGGGTGAATAGAATTTGTAGGATGCTATAGCAATCTTACTTTCAGTTCCACTGCCTATGCAAACACACTTTTGGGAAGCTGTTCTTTTCCTGTCAGCCAAAATCTATTTCTTATGATTATTTTTTTTTGCTCTCTCTTATAAAGTGAAAACTATGCCAATTCTATCATGAAAGTTTCCATTCCATGAAGGTAGACAGTAAATGAGAAGAGATTAAAATCTTATATGATAAATATAATTATGTTTATCTAATGTGGACATTTTCTACTCTAGAAATTGATTTAAAGTTGACATTCTCTTATGTAGCATTTTTTTTAAGATATCCTCAGATACAACATGTTGAAATGGATAAGTCAGGTGAATGATACACACCAATAATCATAGTACTTTGGAGGCAGAGGCAAGAGTATCTCTATGAGTTTGAGTTTAGCCTCATCTATAAAGTTTAGGAAGACCATGTCTCAAAACATACAGAGAACATACCATAGCTGGGTATGGTAGGACACTTGAACTATCCATACTTGAGAGGCTGAAATAGAATCACCAAGAATTTGAGGCCAACCTAGGCTACATAGAAAGTCTGAGGCCTGCTTGGACACCAGAGTGAAAACTTGCTTCAAAACAATGAGGGCTGGAGAGTTGATGGCTCAGTGGTTAAGAGCACTGACTGCTCTTCCAGAGGTCCCGAGTTCAATTCCCAGCAACCACATGGTGGCTCACAACCATCTGTAATGGGATCTGATTCTGACAGCAACTTACTCATATACTTAAATAAGTAAATAAATCTTTAAATAACAACAACAAAACACTCTTTCAAAAAATGTGCGCACTTGTATGGGAGCATATATATCTCAGGGTTTGCCACTTTTGATACTTAGCCTTTAAGCTTTTAGAAATATATGTCCAGGTTGTTTCTACAAAAGTTTCCTTGCTCTTACATAAGACCACCACAACCTAGATCTATGAGAGCACTAAAATAGCTGTAACCCCATCTCCAGCCTTTGTTGTTTGTTGGAAAGCACATCCTTTGGGGGAAAAAGACTCCCAAACATACAGCCCATGCTCCTTCCAACCATTCTTCACTTAGATGGCAAAGTAGCGGGCCAGCCAGTCTCATGCTTTTGCTGTGCCTCTTCAGATAATGATATCAGGTCCCAGGAACCCTGAAGGAGCTTGAAACTTTCTGTCCAAAGTTTGAGGTAGGAAGAAGAGCTCCTGCGCCTATTTCAAGTAAGGATGCACATGGAATACCAATATATCTCATTAGAAATAATCCAAACTTCAAAAACCTTGGTCTTGAAAATATTTTTTATAGATTTGAAGTGGGTGGTTGTCTACAGATGACAGAATCAGCAATAATTTGAATTATTTGCAAGATTTGCTTTAACCACCTTGTTATGTACTTTGCAAATGACAAAAATTGTCTTAGGATTTGGATCAAAAATAATACTAAAGTAGGTAAAGTTTTGTCCTCTATCATAATATAAATATTAAAAGGCTTATGATTCACCTCTTATATGAGGAATTACGGTTTTCCAATTTTATCCTATTTATAAATTTGGGGGAAATGAGGTAGGACTAAGCACGTCAAAGTCTGGGCATGGCTATCTCTCTTTTGAAAATTTGTTGCTAAGGTAGGTCGCCATTCTAACTGTGCTTCAGTGTCTTCAGAAATCTTAGAATCTTGGCAGGAGCCTGACTGTCTGTTTCATGAATATACCTTTTGTTTTCCTGCCATTAGCAACATAGATTTTACTGACGTCTTTGCTGCCTGCTTTGCTTCCATGTATTAAGAAGCTACCTTGGCATCATTTAGTGGAGTCATTTCATAGAGAATATCCTCAATTGGCTACGAAGGTGGTGTAATTGCTTTGCCATTAACAGCTATTTTCTGAGCAATTTGATAGCACATAAGCAAAAACTGCCTGTGACTTTGATTTAAATCTAACATCATACTTTTTAGTTGAGTGATACTGCCTATTAGTCATATGTAAAGCATAATTGTCGATTTGTTTGCTTTGTTTACATTGTTTTCTTTCCAATCCCATCTTTTCTCTCTTTCTTCCTGAACAATTCATATACATTGCTATCAGATGGGGAAGGTCAAGTCTTTACCGGTATTGGGGAGAGAGCTAGGCATGCCTGACAAAGGCAAAGATAACATCAATGTTAGGAGAGTGGTTCACTGAAGGGCAACAGTCTAAGATTGGTAAGAAAACCTCCTAGAGAGGCCCCTTAGTCTTGCAAAGATCATATGCCCCAGTACATGGGAAGGCCAGGGCCAGGAAGCAGCAGTGGGTGGGTAGGGGAGCAGGACGGGGGAGGGTATAGGGGACTTTTGGAGAGGAAATTAGGAAAGGGGATAATATTTGAAATGTAGATGAAGAAAATATCTAATAATAAAAAAAGGGAAAGCCTCCTAAGTAGGAAAACAGTCAAATGGTAAAAATTAATTCTACTAAGTTCAACAGGATAGCCATATGGAGATAGTGTGTGGTAAGTTGAAGCAAGATTTAAGGGTCTGAGCAGTTTAAGAATCCGGCATATGACAACTGGATATGGCAGTGCACATGTGCAATCAAAATGCTCCAAAGCCTTGGGTAGAATTGAGGGTTATGAGCCAAAACAAACAAACAAACAGACAGACAGACAAATGAACCAATAAACAGAGAAAGGCAAATAGAAGCTTGTGCAGGAAAAAAGCCATTGAAAATGTGAAGAGGCAAAAAAAAAAAAAAAAAAAAAAAAGTGAAATGCCAGGCAGTGGTGGCACACGCCTTTAATCCCAGCACTTGGGAGGCAGAGGCAGGCAGATTTCTGAGTTCGAGGCCAGCCTGGTCTACAGAGTGAATTCCAGGACAGCCAGGGCTACACAGAGAAACCCTGTCATGAAAAAACAAGAAAGAAAGGAAGAAAGAAAGAAAGAAAGAAAGAAAGAAAGAAAGAAAGAAAGAAAGAAGGAAGGAAGGAAGGAAGGAAGGAAGGAAGGAAGGAAGGAAAGAAGGAAAGAAAGAAAGGAAGAAAGAAAGAAAGAAAGAAAGAAAGAAAGAAAGAAAGAAAGAAAGAAAGAAAGAAAGAAATGTGAAGAGGGCATTTGTTTAGCAACTATGTGAAGAGGTGAGTGGGGAGCGTAGTTCTCAGTTATCACATTTCACATGTTAGCAAGGTGGATTGTAGAATAGGGACTAAGAGATGGTGAATGTAGCATCTAAACAAATGAGGAACCACAGAAAATGAGAGGATGCTTCCATACAGGGAGACTGGTCAAGTAAAGAACTAGCCTAAGGCTAATAGGAACCAAGGTTCTCATCCTCCTACAAAGGAGTTACAAATATGAAAAGGGAAAAAAGAAAACTCCCTAATGTGTTAGATTGAAGTGAGTTATCAATATGAAGTCATCGATTTCAATGCATACAAAGATGAAGATATAGGAATATACGTGTAAATATGTGTCAGTAAATTTGTCTTTCTCTGTGTGAAAGGATAAGTATCATTTATGCAAAATGTTTAAAACTAAAAATGTTTTCCATTTTGTATTTCTTGGAATTTGGTTAATAATTGTGTATATGGAGAGACATTGTCTAGGTACTACCCAAGCCTAAATCAAAATCTCACTTGTTTCACATATAGTCCCTATGCATAGTTTGAAGGTTAACTACATTAACTTTTAGCATCTTTCTCCACGAAACAGAACTTCTGTACATTGAATCATCAGACTTGTGATGTATTGGTGCTAGAAAGGTTTTAGATTCTGGAGCATTCTGCAGCATATATTGATATATTTAAGTGTTCAACTTGTATAGAAATCTAAGTGCTGCCTAATGCTTTCCACTGAGAGAGCTACAACACCCCAGGAGCAATAAAAACATAAAAATAAAAACCATACTATTTTAGGGTTTTACTGCTGTAAACAGATACCATGACCACAGCAAGTCTTATAAAGACAAACTTTAATTGGGGCTGGCTTACAGGTTCAGAGATTCAGTCCATTTTCATCAAGGCTTGAGCATGACATAGTGCAGGAGGAGGCTGCTAGCAGACTACTGGTTTCCAGGCAGCTAGGATGAGGGTCTTAAAGCCCACACCCACAGTGACACACCTACTCCAACAAGGCCACAACTTCTAATAGTGCCACTCTCTGGGCAGAGTATATACAAACAATCACATTCCACTCCCTGACACCCATAGGCTTGTTCAAACACGTGATTAGATGGGGTCCATACCTAAACATAGCATAATGCAAAATACATTTAGTCCAACTTTAAAAGTCCCCATAGTCTATAGCAGTCTCAACAATGTTAAAAGTCCAAAGTCTCTTCTCAGATTCATCCAATCATTTAACTGTAATCCCCAAAGCAAGCCAGGAAACCAGCTGAGCAAGCGCCAAACTCTGCATCTTCATGTCTAATGTCAAAGCGGTCTTCAGATCTCCAATCCCTTTTTCATCTTTGTTGACTGCAACAAACTTCTTTTTCCTGGGCTGTTTCCATTCCCTATTAGCAGCTTTCCTCAGCAGATAGACCATGGCTCTGGCATCTTGAACATCTTGGGGTCTCCAAGGCAACTTCAATGTTACAGCTTCTTGTTCCAATGTCTGGGATCCATACATGATCTTCTGGGCTCCTCCAAAGAGCTAGTGACACTTCTCCAGCTCTGCCCTCTGTAGCACTCTAAACTCAGGTTGATCCACTCTACTGCTGCTGCTGTTCTTGGTGATCATCCCATGGTACTGGTTTCTCCAATACACTTGGGTCTTCTGCTGCAACTAGTTGTTACCAATAGCCTCTCATAGACTCTCTTCATGGCACCAAGCCTCAACGTCTTTGCATGATCCCTTCAGTCCTGGGCCATCAACTACAACTGAGGCTGTACCTTCACCAATGGCCTTCCCTGGCCTCTCACAGTGCCAAGCCTCAGCTGCTCTCCATGACCCCTTCATGCCTTCAAAACCAGTACCACCTGGGTGACTCTTACACATCAACAAGTACAGCTGTTGCAGGAGATACAACCTTGGTTATATCCGGAACACAGCTTCTTTGTGCTCTCAGAAAACACTTCCCAGAAGATTTCACTGCAGTGATGCTGGTCTCTTCTTAATCACCACTAATTTTTTAGCTCCAGCTGACCAGCATCAATTGTTCCAGTAGTCCCTTCTATTATGGACTCTAAAGTCAGAGCCACGTGGACAAAGCTGCCTCGTTCTGCTGTTTGCTAGGGCTGGAACATGCCCCCCCCCTTATTCTATTACCAGCTTTTTGTTTTCCAACTCCCTCACTACCTAAGCTTGGCTTTCCTGGAACTTGTTCTGCAGATTGTCCTTGGACTCAGAAATCTGCATGCCTCTGTCTCCTGGGTTTAAAGGAGTGCACTACCTTGCCTGGGTCTAATCTTTTCATAGCCACTTTGCCTCAAGATCTCCATGCCAAGATCCAGTTCAGAAACTTGTGTCTTCCAGCCTCAAGATCTGGATCACAGGTGAGCCCTCCAATTCTGGATCATTCCAGATATAGTCAAGTTGACAACCAGGAATAGCCATTACACCTACTGTCCTTATCTTGCCCTCTAAACATCATTATTCAATAAAAGGAATAGAGGTGCTATGGGTAAATGTTTATTGTGTAGGTTGGATAGGAAGAGAACAGACTGAGCCTGAACTGACTCATTGTTCTAGAAATCAAAGTGCTAAAGCAATACTGTGGAAAGAAGCCTAACCAGGATCAAAAAACCAAACAGAGGACAGTGTGAACACCAAAATTAATATTAACAAACTGTAGCATAACTGTTGAACTAGGACAGGAAAATAGGAGATTTTATTTAAGAACATAAATATATGCACATAATTTAATTACTTCAAAATAACTTTCCATAAAATAATTGGTTTCAAGGGGAGTTTCTAGAATTTTCTAGAAGTCACCACCTTAAACAAGTGACAGAGAAAAGGTTAATAACACTGATTGTGAGCCACTTGAAGGATAGAAAAAGAATACTGTAACATCACTACCACCATAGTCATACTAAAGATGCACAATCTGAATCCATCCAAAATGAAATATCAGGCAAACTAAAATAACAAATAAAATGACAGTACTAAAAATGTCTCAATGTCATGTGTGAAGGCATGGGAGGGTAGAGAGTGTGGGGGTGGGGAGTTAGGGGAGAGGAGTGAATATGTTCCAAATACATTGCATGGAATTCTCAAACTTAGTTAAATATTGCAAAAATGACACTATTAAAAAAATAAATGAAAGTCCATGAAAGCGAAGGATGAGCAAGTTTTACAGAATAACAAGAAGACCTGACAAGTAAATTCAACAGTTCATTCTGAACCAATTCCTTGTTTTATAAAAAGACCTCACTAGAATAACTGATAAGGCATTACTGAGGTCTGAGTCTAAGTTTAGATGGTAGTAGTGTATCAGGGTTAGGTTTCTTTCTTAAAATTATTTGTTTCAGACTGTTTCTCAAGTAGGCCATCAAGACCATGAACTTCTGATCTTTCAGCCTCTCTCAGTGTGTGTGTATGTGTGTATGTGTGTGTGTGTGTGTGTGATCCAATATTTAGCAAATTATTACAGTTATAAGTTTAAAACAACTTGTTTGTGGTTTATAATGGTATAGACCACTATTTTAAATAAGATTGGCTAATTCTCCGTTTAAGGCCTCATACAACTGAAATCAAGGTAGTAACTCTTAGACTCTTATCTGTAGAACTAGGAAGCTTTCCTTCTGAATTCATTCAGATTGGTGGCACAATCTAAATCCTTAAAGTTATAGGAATAATGTCCTTATTTATTTGATAATTTGTGGCAGAAGTTTGCTTTCAGTTCCCATAGGTTTTTCTCTGGTCTTTTGTATAGTTCTTGGGGGTTCAAATCATGCTGAGACTGAAAAACTGTAAGGAATTTTGAAGTTGAACTCTCCGATATGGTCACAAGCTTGTGGGGACCAGGGAATACAATGTGGCTGCTTAAATGACAATGGCCCCCGTAGGCTTATATATTTGAATGCTTAGTCGCAATGGAGTGGTTGAGAAAGATTAGCGGGTGTGGTCTTATTAGAGGAGATGTGTAACTGAGGGTGGGCTTTGAGGTTTCAAGAGCCTACACTAGGCCCTAGCTTGTTCTCTTTGATTTTGTAAATAAGGTTGTAGGCGCTCAGCTGCTGTTTCAGTGCCATGCCTGCCTGACTGCTTATTGCCATGCTCCCTGACACAATGGCCATAGGCTCACTCTGTGAAACTGTGCGCCCTTAACAAACTGTTTTTTTTCTATAAGTTGTTTTGGTTGGGGTGTCTTAGCTCCGCAATAAAAAGGCAACTCACACAGGTTCCATCCACCTTCAAGACTGGCAGTGGTGATGCATTCCGCTTTATCATGTTTCAGACTTACCTATCTGCCTTGCCCTTCTTCCACCAGATAGGTTCAATTTTGTCCTTTTAAAGGGCTCTTGTGGTCAGATTAAGGATACCCAAATACTCTGTTTCTGAATAATTTTTAAAATGATAGTAGTAACACAATCAATTGAAAATATAAGTGGTATTTGACAATTCAGTCACCTATAGTTTCCTATGAGATGGAGCATTAGGCTGACAGTTTATTGTCTTATGTTTTTTTTTGGGGGGGGGGTTGAGACAAGGTTTCTCTGTGTACCTCTGGATGTCCTGGAACTCACTTTGTAAACCAGACTGGCCTCGAACTCATAAGTCTGCCTGCCTCTGCCTCCCAAGTGCTGGGATTAAAGGCATGCGCCACCAAGCCTGGCTCTTGTCTTTTAAAGTCGTGTGTGTGTGTGTGTGTGTGTGTGTGTGTGTGTGTGCGTGTATGTGTGTCTATGTATGTAATGAGAAGGGAAGAAGTGATGTTAAAAGATAGAAATGGGGACTGGAAAGACAGCTCATTGGTTAAGAGCACTGACTGCTCTTCCAGAGGTCATGAGTGGCTCACAACTGTCTGTCATGGGATCTGATGTCCTCTTCTGGTGTGTCCAAAGAAAGCAACAATGTACTCACATACATTATAAATAAATAAATAAATAAATAATCTTTTAAAAAAAGAAAAGAAAAGAGAAAGGGGACAAGTGTAAGAAAGAATAAGGCACAATATAACAGTGGGCAGGGTGGCAGTAGAGAGCAGTGGGGTAGGGTCCAAAAAAATAAAAAATAAAAAGAAAGCTGTAACAAAATCCTTTATATTGTTCACTATTTAAAAATTGATACCTATTTTAGAAACCTGCTGCTTTAAATACATATTTAAAAAATTAATATTTAAGCCTAATCTACAGCTCGAATTCCAGGACAGCCAGGGCTACACAAAGAAATCCTGTCTCAAAACAAACAAACAGGCGAACAAAATAATAAAACAAAAGGAAGAAAGTAAACAAGAAGAAGAAGTGAACAACACAATGTCTTGCCCTTTTTTTTACTTGCCTGTAACTTCCAAGGATCCTTCTGTTGCCAACCCCTATCTCTCTACAGTACTGTTGGGATTACAGAGCCATGCTAACACTCCTGGCTTTCTGTGGGTTCAGGCTTTGCTTCTGTGTTTTCAAAGAGATTGGAAGGCGTGATCCTTTCTCCCACCTATCATTAGCAACACCTCTACAATAAAAGACAGGTAAGCACGTGAAAAAAGATGTACAGGACACAAGAGCCTTTAGATCAAAAAGGAAAAAAAATTCAGAGTCAATTATTTCTTTTGTATTAATTCTTTGAGAATTTCATGCATACATTCAATGCATGTTGACCATATTCACCCTAAATCCTACCTCTGACTCTTCCAATATCCATTCCAGATTTTCCCACCCCCCTCTCAATTTTGAATCCCATTTTTTTCTTTTTTACAACCCTCTGGAGTCAAATTTGTGTTTATATATACTTCTGGGTGTGTGGTCATCCAGTGGAGCTTGGTAGATGCACCAGGAATTGTTTTTCTCTTGGATAACTTTACTGGCTGTACTGGTTGGTTTTGTGTGTCAACTTGATACAGGCTGGAGTTATCACAGAGAAAGGAGCCTCCCTTGAGGAACTGCCTACATGAGATCCAGCTGTAAGGATCAAGGGGGGAGGGATGCTCATTGTGGGTGGTACCATCTCTGGGCTGGTAGTCTTGGTTCTATAAGAGAGCAGGCTGAGCAAGCCAGGGGAGGCAAGCCAGTAAAGAACATCCCTCCATGGCCTCTGCATCAGCTCCTGCTTTCTGACCTGCTTGAGTTCCAGTCCTGACTTCCTTGGTGATCAACAGCAGTGTGGAAGTGTAAGCTGAATAAACCCTTTCCTCCCCAGCTTACTTCTTGGTTATGATGTTTGTGAAGGAATAGAAACCCTGACTAAGACACTGGTATACCCTTGATGTACATAATGCATCATGTTGGATTTCATATAATTTCATTCAAGTAAGTCAGCTACTTTAACTGCTTGAACTTTTATGTTCACATTCAACGATGCAAGGGTAGGACCTGGCTCTTTAGATGTATGAGCTGATAATGGACATTGATTGGTGAAACCATGTGGGACATGTCCAGAGTTCCCGTGGCCCCTGTATAGCATTCCTTTTTCCCAGGTAAAGGGTGGGACATTTTGTAGAACGTCTTGGGAATTCTTATTAGCCCCTATCAGACAAGATAGGTCAGAGAATTTCCTTATTTTCAGATTCAAGGATTCAAGATAAATTTGCTTTGAGTAAAATGGATTCCAGTTTCTATGGCTGACCTTTAGAAAGACAAATGAGCGTTTGCACAGCCTATCTTTATGGTTGAAAATAAAGCAGGAGGAGGTGACAGAGAAACTTTGTTTTTCAGAATACTTTTGAGACTTCTACTTTTGGATAATATTTTCTCAGTTCCATCTCTTTTTTTGTTTTGTTTTGTTTTGTTTTTTGAGACAGGGTTTCTCTGTATAGCCCTGGCTGTCCTGGAACTCACTCTGTAGACCAGGCTGGCTTCAAACTCAGAAANCCGCCTGCCTCTGCCTCCCAAGCGCTGGGATTAAAGGCGTGCGCCACCATGCCTGGCCCCAACTCCTTCTTATAGTATTCTGTATTGCTAAACTGAACTGAACAATCAAATACAACTCCTTTAAAATAACAGCATTTTGTGTTGAGTTAAACAACAACAAATCCACAACATTCCCTTGGCTGGAGAGATGGCCCAGTGGTTAAGAGCACTGACTGCTTTTCCAGAAGTCCTGAGTTCAATTCCCAGCAACCACATGGTGGCTCACAACTATCTGTAATGAGATCTGATGCTCTCCTCTGGTGTGTCTGAAGACAGCGATAGTGTAATCACATACATGAAATAAATAAATCTTTTTTAAAAAAATCATTTAAATTCATAGCTTCAAGCTAAATCAGCAAAGATAAAGACAAAAATATTGTTCCACTTCTGTTTGGTCCAGAAGATTGCTCAACAAGACCACATTAAACTGTTTTTTAGAGCAACACCAAAAAACGGGAAAAAAGGTCTTTAAATGGATTGTTCTCATGCCTTGGGGTTTTGCTAACTTTGTTTCCCTCCCTCACAAGATTGCCCTTCATTAAGTACAGATAATATAGGTTCAATGTACTTGCAAAATGTTCCAAGAATAATGAAGTGGATAATTTAACATTTCTCAAGGATAATAAAGTAAATTTTCACATATCTATTGCATTTACTAATAAATATGTTAAATTGCTTCATCCCACATGCAACATTCTTCCTCATTCCAAACAACTTAAAAATTACATTTCATTTGGAAATGTTTCTTTTATGAAAAATATATTTTTTCATATAATATATTCTGATTACATTTTATTTTCTTAGCAAGACAGCCTTCTAAACAACCAATACAATCATGGTGACAATCAGAAAATTCAGCATTGATATAATAACTATTGTTTGATCCACAAACCTTACTCAAATATTACATGTCACATTGAATTCAGATAAATTTGAACACACTTTAATCTAGAGAAGTTTCTTCATAGCATCGACATTTTGATAAGGATGTGAAACAACTGGAATTGGGAAAACTGTCTGGCAACTTCATATAAAATTAAATGTTCATCTTGTCTAACAACCCAGCAATTGTTCTTCTTGATATTTCCCAAGTTAAATGATTATATGTGTGGACAAAAAGACCTATAGAAATATATATAAGGACTATATTTGCAACAGACAGAAAATAGATACAATTTAAATACCCCACAGCAACTGAGTGGATAAACAAATCATTCTGTATTTGCACTATGGAGTAGTGTGCAGAAGTAATAGTAAAAGAATAAACTACCTACGCGCACACAACTATAAAAAATTTATTTTATGGGCTGGAGAGATGGCTCAGCAGTTAAGAGCACTGACTGCTCTTTCGAAAGTCCTGAGTTCAAATTCCAGCAACCACATGGTGGCTCACAACCACCCATAATGAGATAGAACACTATCTTCTGGAGTGTCTAAGGACAGCTACTTAGATATAATAATAAGTAAATATTAAAAAAAACTTATTTTATAACATGTATATGTGTATAGATATGTAGAAAGATGGGTGATAGATAAATGATAGATAGATAGATAGATAGATAGATAGATAGATAGATAGATAGATAGATCGGTAGATAGATAAGGTATTGTTATGTAGCTCTGGCTTGTCTAAAACTTCATAGGTAGCCAGCCCTCACTGACTTTGAACATTCAACCCTGTATCTGTCTCCAGAGTTCTGGGATGATAAGCCTTCTGAGTTCTGGGATTACATGTACCTATTAGGTTGCAAATAATAAAGCCTTTGTGTTTGTTCGGTTTTATTCTTACATTTGTTTCTTTGAGATAGTCTCTCCTGTGTAGCTTAAGCTGGCCTTGAGTTTTAATTCTCAAGGTGTTGTCCCAGGTGTTGGGATTACAGGTCTATATCTCTTCGCCCAATACAAATCCTATTTTTATTAATGTACATTAATTGTACAAAAGAAGAGCCTTTGTTTCATTATTTTCAAACATGCTTATAAATGTCCTTTGATCCTATTCTCTTCCCCATTTCTTTCTTTTCTCTACTGCTCTCCATTCTCTTCCCCAAAAAGTCTCTCTTCTAGATGTCTTTTATTTTATTTTTTAATTCTACAGTGACTGGAGAAGGGGCTCACTATTTAAGAACACTGGCTCCTTTCTCAGAAAAATGGGGTTTAATTCCTGTCACCTGTAAGGTGGCTCACATCCATCTGTCCATAACTGTAGTTCCAGGGAGTCAATGCCCTATGGCAACATTTGCAGATGTCAAGGACACAAAGGGGCACAGAAATACACACAGGCAAAAATAAGCATACACATAAGATAATAATATAAATTTGAGCTGGGTGTTAGTGGCACAAACCTGTAATCCCAATACCTGGGAGGTGGAGGCAGATGGATCTCTGTGAGTTTGAGGTTAGCATGGTCTACAGAGCAAGTTCCAGGTTAGCCTTGATAAACGTGTGTGTCTATGTGTGTGATTCTAAGTTATGCATATATAGGAAAGCAAACTATCTTCATCTTTCTGAGTCTGTCTTGTTCTGTGTAACACAGTGAGCTCCAGTTCCACCAAGGTGAAGCTTTAAAACATTATATGAATGACATAAGGTTGCAGCTACAAATAAGTGTATACCATACACATACTTTTATCTAAAGTCTTGGTTTTTAAGAAAGTAGATGTAAAAAAATTAGATGCCCTTCAAGAAGGAGGTAATTGGTACCCCACAGTGATAAGAGATTCATTTATTTGTTTTTAAGGCTATCTATATACTTAACCTCATTGTCTTTCTTTTCTTCTTACTTTCTTCTCCCCCTTTCTTTCTTTATCTAGTTGCATCTGTCTGTGTGTGTGTGTGTGCACAACACACACACACACACACACACACACACACACACACACACACGTGTGGGACTTAATAGAAAACCTGCAGGAGGAGTTGGTTCCTCCCTCCTTGTTATGGTACCAGAGATCCAACTCAGGTTCTCAGGTTTGGCCCCAAACACCTTCACCTGCTGAGGCAACCCTGAGGGCCTCATTTTACATTTTTAAACCAAGAATTTGAATTCTCACCTCATTACTCAAAGAATCCTTTGAGATGCCAGAAGCTGGGGCTGAGCTCCAGAAAAGAAGACTCAAAGGTTAAAGGCTTCTTATGAACTCTAGCAGAATTCAATTCCCAACACCCACATCCAAGGGCTCACAGCTGCTTAGTAAAGGCAGCTCCAAGGGGGAATCTGATGCTTCTGGCCTCCATGATTGACTCCACACCAGCACGCTTATACCGACACACCGACACACACATACATATAATTAAAAAGTAACAAAGGCAGTCAGGTATTGTGGTGCAAGCATTTAATCCCAGCACTCAGGCAGGGGGTGGGGGTGGGGGGATCTCTGAGTTCTAGGCCAGCCTGGAATATAATAGTGATTTCAAGGACAGCCAGAGCTACAGTAAATCCCAGTATTGAAAAACCAAAATAGATAGATGATAGATGGCTGGATAGATAGATCACAAAAAGCAGATTTTTTTTTAATTTAATTTTTTCAAAGTCTACTTTAAAAAAAGATTTATTTATTATTGTATGTAAGTACACTGTAGCTGTCTTTAGACACACAAGAAGTAGGCTCCAGATCTCATTACAGATGGTTGTGAGCCACCATGTGGTTGCCGGGATTTGAACTCAGAACCTTTAAGAAGAGTAGTCAGTGCTCTTAACCACTGAGCCATCTCTCCAACCCCCAAAGCAGACTTTTAAAAACAGTTGTCAGAAACAATTCTTCAAAAGACAAACATGAAACATATGACTTACTTAACTGTACTGTTTTCTCTGTCAATACCTTAAAAAGCAACTTTGTGTTTTCTCAGTGATTTTGTTTTTTCCTTTTTTTTTTTTTTTTTTTTTTTTGGTTTTTCGAGACAGGGTTTCTCTGTATAGCTCTGGCTGTCCTGGAACTCACTTTGTAGACCAGGCTGGCCTCGAACTCAGAAATCCGCCTGCCTCTGCCTCCCGAGTGCTGGGATTGAAAGGCGTGCGCCACCACACCCGGCTTTTGTTTTTTCCTTTTAAATGTATGTGTGTGTATGAGAACATGCAGAGAATGAAGATCCCCATGGAGACCGGATGCATCGGATTTCCTGGAGCAGGAATCACAGGTGGTTGTGTGATTATGAATATGGACACTGGGATCTAAACTCAGGTCCTCTGGAGGGGAAGCAAGTGCTCTAAACCACGGAGCCACGTCTCCAGGCCCTTACAAAGCATCTAAACACTAATCCAGTTGCATTGCCCTGAGTCTCCAAATCAAAGATTGAGTCTGCAGTGTAGGGTTGTTCAAACAAGAGGGAATGGCATTTTTCCCCCTTCCTTTACTTTCGATCATCTATGCTTTTGGGTCTGAGCTGACACGGATTTGAGATGCCCTGCATTAGACAGACACAGAGCTAACTCATCCTAGAACCAGGCCAGGGCACATTTCAGGACATTCTGGAAGTCTGAAAAGGGTAGATGGGACAAAAGTGGGGGAGGCCTTATTTGCTTACTAACCTCATTTTTGCCAGTTATTCCGGAGGCTAGTTCACCTCCTTATTTTTTCAATCCCAAGTGACCTAGTCGGAACCAGTGAGACACCTACTAGCTCAAAGTCTGTCCCAACCAGTGTTTTTCCCGTGAGGAAGCTTTGAGGCTTTATCACTTCTCCTGAAGAAAAAAAATAAATTCCAAAGAGAAAGATTAACAGAAGAAGAGATAACATGCTCAGGCTTAGGATGGGAACAGCCCTTCAGGTAAGTCTGTCCAGGATCACTCTCAAATCTCAGCTCTGGAAGGGCTGGTGCCTGATCCAAGCCTAGGAGAGAAACCAAATGGCAGAACCAGGTCCCAGAGGAGTGCCTTGTGCCTGAGTGGCCCTCTAAGTTTCAAGGTGATGAACACAGAATCACCCTAGTCAAACTGTCACAGTGAGCCTAGCCTCTGGAACCTTACTCTACTGGGAACTCCAACCCAGGCAGCATCCATAAAGCTGTTGCAATCTTGAAAACGCATGTGTATTTGCAGGTTTTTTTGTTTTTTGTTTTTACTAATATGCTTTGCTCATGTTACAAGAAGAAAATGCATAGCTCAGCCTGATGTTCAAATATTATTACTGATAGAATCTAAATTGACAGATAATTCTGCTTTTCTCTCTAGTTGCCCCCTTTTTACTTATCTAGATTTTCCATTTTTTCATTCAAATATAGAATTAATTAATTTACTGCAAAATAAAAGTATCTGTTAATAGTAACAATATTTGTAAAAACATGATACATCAATCAAAAATCCATCAGTATGTGGTGGGTATCATAATAAAGATTCCCTTTATTCTACAGGATCAATGCAATACCTATCATTTATACAAAAGCCATTCTTCTGCAAGTACCGTCATCATGTTCATAGTACCTTTGAAAATTTTTGAATCTTTCAATATTCAATAAGGGTTAGGTAGAAAGGGGTGGTTATCGATTCTTAGGTACACACATGTGCATTCACATCTTCACTTTATATTCTTTTTATCTTTTAAGAAATGAAATGTAGAACAGCTTTGTACAATTTACACATGTTCCCCGAGGCTCTCCGAAACCAAAGGGGCCTGCCAGTAGCCTTTAGATAGAGTTTTCTTACAAGGCAAAGATATGATCTTATTTTTTTTGTTAGAAGTAGCTTTTCTGGGAACTGAGTGTGAAGCTCTGTTGGCAGAGTACTTGCCTACTATGTACAAAGCCTTGAATTTGATCCCCAGCATCATACAAACTGAAAGTGGTGGCACACACTGGCAACTCTTAGCCTTGGTCCAGAGGACCAGCAGCTTAGGGTAATCTCACCCTACTTAAGCAAATTAGTGTCAAGTCTGGGATCCATGAGATACTGTCTCAACGAGCACAAGAAAAACAATAGACACCACCCAAAATACTCAATAATTCTCCCATAGTTTTCATTCAAATGGATACCTTGGTCTACTCTCAAATGGGCTTATTATTATCCGATTATTCCTCCAGAGAAAATGCCCCATGTTGAAAAAGGAAAGGTATTGCTTTTGCTAAGGATTTTGCAGGAATCCTCATTAACCTAGAGCAGTTTTAAAACTTTTGAAATCTGTATGACCCTGCATGAATACATGTGTACTATGTGGGGGGCTGGAGAGATGGCTCAGAGGTTAAGAGCACTGACTGCTCTTCCAGAGGTCCTGAGTTCAATTCCCAGCAACCACATGGTAGCTCATAACCATCTGTAATGGGGATCTGATGCCTTGCTTCAAACAAAACAGATTGTCAGCTATAGTGGCACCGCCTGTAACTGAACACTGGGGTTGGGGGTTCAACTGGCATTCAAGGAAACCCAGCACGGTTTCTATACTAAAGAGGCCACAGGCAGGATCCAGCAGAATTGGCCCTACTTGGTAGGCAGGACAGGGCCCAGGGAAGAAAAAGGGCGGAGACTCAACAGAAGAATGGCATGGAAGCCCAGCCCCCACCTCGGCATGTGAACACAGGCTGAGTGAGGCCACACCCTCTCTCAAATATGATGGCATACTATGTTCCACACAGATCCCTGTGAGGCAAGTATTTCCCCCACGAAAAGACCAAGTCTTAACCAAGTGTGTCTATAATGATTGCCAGTTTTATTCCTCTGGCTAAGGAAGCCAGAGGTAATTCCAGGTTTACATTTCTTTTTAATAGTTCATCAAGAGTTTAGTGCCTTTATTGCCTCTACAAGCTGGTTACAAATTAATTTTAATTAACTCCCACTTATTAAAAAATCTGCAGTTCTTTGTGAGACACGTATTCATTAAAAAAAATATCAACATAAGCAAAAGGCAAAATTAAAACACACCACACCAAAATTAAGCACTGTAAGATTTTTTGATACGTATAATTATACATGTACACACATAATTAGGAATTTTCCTATCTATGTGAGCTGATCCTAACTATGCTGCTGTTTTTGTCAATCTGCTGTCTAATTGTATATTTCCATGCATAAGTGTGAAACTTTCCAACTGAAAAATAAACGTGGAAAATGGGTCAAAATATCCAAAATCCAATGAGATGCTGGTAACAACGAAACTACATAACAGAGAATACCGCCAGGTAATTATTATTAAAAGTAAAATGAAGTTCAAAGATACATCAGAAAATGCTAAGAGAAAGAAAGCAGCAGCCACATTTCAATATCAGAGGAAAAAGAAAAAAAAATGATTTCAAGGCCTGAAGCACACAGGGTAAGGACGGCTTCGGGAATGTCTTTGTTTCCAATGCATCAACACGAACTTGTTTCGTACTCTTCTTATCTCTTCCCTGAGCCTTTCCAACTCATCTACGCCTCTTATCACTTCTTCAGGGTTCAGATGCCTCGCGGGAGTGTCCTCTTTGGGCTCCGGGCTGGGTTCAGCAGGCTCTCCTCTAAGGCTTCCTTCAGTTTCCTCCCTCACATTTTCTCCAGAAGCCTGAAGAGTTTCTTCTGCCTGCTGTGGTGGATCTTCTGAAGGATGGCCTTCATCTGCTTTTGGTGTGTTCTGGGGTGTTCCTCCGTTCTCGTCACAAGACTTTTGCATGTTGATTATTTTTTCTTAATGAATTAATCCTGAGGCGGGGGGGGGGTTGGGAAACAATGAAACAAAACCGACTAGGTGTCAGGCAGATGGACAAGCTTTTGTGATCCCATAGCGACTGACTTTTGATTCAATAATTGCCAAAAAGTTTTCTAACTAGACAAGTCAGGTTCTGAGCTCCTGACTCCACCCCTTCCTCCACCTCCCGTCCCCCTCCTCCCTTGCTCTCCCAACTCCATCTTCTCCTGTCCCGGCTCCAGCCCACCATTTTCCCAGCAGGCCCTGCAACAAACCTCTCCTAGCACTGAAATGGGAGCGGCGTGGAAGCAATTAACCCTTCCCTCACCACATGGCTCTAACACTCCCGCCCTTTCCGGCTTTTCCAAGTCATCCCATCCTCAGCTTCTCACCAGCAACCGTCCGGTCAGCGGTCTCCTCTCCCTTTTAAATGTCTTTAGCCTCTCCCTTTCCTTCCTTCACCCCATTTCCGCGGCCGGATTTGCAGGGGCCTTCTGTGCTTAATCCGGATGGGAGGCAGCTGTGACGCCCCTGGGATGTGCTTTGGTGTCTTCCACACTCTTACCCCCACCCAAAGGGACCTGAAGCGATTGCACCCTTGCACTGACCTGTAGGTATCTGGAGATTTTCCTCTCTTCTTGCACCTCGATTTATGTCGCGCTCAAAAGATCAAGAGTGCTGAAGAAAGACAGGAGTTCTTGGTGAGCACACCAGTGCCTAAATCAAAAGATCTTGCTAACGGATAGCACAAAGTTTTTTCACGTCCCCCTCTCCTCCCTCCCTTTGTGGCAACCCCGCCTTCATCTGTACCCTGTTTCCCAGCAGGAGGGCAAAGAATCAGACAAGTTTTCCCCACAGTGTTATTGTTTCTTCTCTCCGTCTCTCGCAGTTCGCCTTTCCCCTTTTCTTTTCTTTCTCTGCCGGACTCGGTTAGCTACCTCCCTCCCAGTCTGCCCCATCCCTCATCAAGCAGCCCCAAACCTCTCGCACAAAATAGTTTAGCAGAACCCTAGAATAAGGGAAATAGTGCGGGATGAGCGTGCTTTCTGTTCTCTGCTCCCTCCGCCCTACGGTCTCTTGAGCCAGCGCCCACTATTAAAGTACCTGGAAGTAGCGGGGCCACTCTTCTCTAGCAGGACAGAGCTGCTACTGAGGAACTGGGCCTAGACTATAAGGACTTCTGCACACGTCGACTGCTGGTCACGTGAGGATCGCGTCATCAATGAGCTCCAGCCTTTGGTTACCCCTCCCATTAACATGCAGCCCGCCCCCTACATTCCCTTCACTCGATACTGTCAATCTTTTTTCCTATTTGCCAATAGGAGACAATAAAACTCGTCTCGTCACCAAGTAGTATCTATTCACCTTACTCAGATTACCAGGAAAAGAGCAGTCTTTTAGGGTACGTCGACCAATTCTCCTAATTTGGGAAGTCAGCTCTTTCTCTCCCTTGCTCCCTATACTCCCCCCCCCCTAAATCCTACAGTCCACCATTTCTCTGGGAAGCTTCTCTGTCTTTAAAATGGGGGAAGGTTGTAGATGTGCGCTTGTGGGGGTAGCGGAAGAATAAAAACCTAAGGAAGGAATGTTTAGCTTCCCTGGCCCTCTAGAGTCGTTTTCTGTTGTGTTCCGTTGTAAGAATCAGGTTTTAAAATGATATTTAAAAAGAGATACTTCATATTCATTCTTTCACATTAGATGAGGAAAAAATAACTTCATTAAATCAACTTTAAGGTTTCAAAAAGTATTCTAATGACTGCAAGCGAAAGCACCGTGTTTACAACACGGTGTTGGGTTTTTTTTAAAAAATCTTACTAAAATGGCATCATTTGCAAACTGACTCTGAAAACAGCCGATTTGTTTTGTTAGTTTTGTCTCCACCATCCAGGACTCTCTTTGCCTGAGCTTAGGCTATTATTAGACGTCTGAACTTTTAATTGATGACTGCTGGCAGCTTCCACTTGCAAATAAAGGCTTCAGACAGACCTCTTTTCCTTGTCCTTTGTGGGAGCCAGTGTCTTTGTTAAACAGAAAAGCCTGCTTTTCACTCAGTGAACTTTCGTGGAACTCAAAGAAATATGTTTGTTGGTAAACTTTTGTTCTTAAGAACAGAATGTTTGGAAGGAAATAGCGCTCACAATGAAGCAGAAAGGAGGCACGTCTTTGTATGTCACCATTGACTGTGGGGCTTATTAAGCATGTAGGGTTTTTCATTCATTCATTCGTGGGACTCTAGATACCCTGGTAGGATTCAACGTGCTCCATTAAACAAGAGCCATCTCGGAGAACTTCATACCCTACCATAGAGCTATGTACACCACATGTTCACTGCTGCTTTATTCACCGTAGCAAGGAATAATGTTCAGCTAAAAAAAAAAAAAAGAATGCAAAAATGTAGTTACAAAATTGTAAGGAAAATGAACGCACTAAGAATGTTTAATATTCACTGAGATCACACAATATCAGAAAGAAAAAAAAATCACAAATTCTTCCCCATAAGCAGAACCTAGTCGATAATATATATGTATATAAAGAAATTTACGTGTACTCACAGTATAACATTCAGAAATGAAAACAGGAAAGTCTAATATTCGGAGGTGAGGAAGGATTGAATGCACAGAATGGACATGAGCTATGAAGAGGACAGAAATCTAATCATTTTCTTAGTTCTAACTTTGTCATGGTTTTCTTTTCCTTTTTGGTGATAGATAAATGCATACAATACATTCAGTAGTGTAAGTGTAAGTTCCAACGGGAAGCGCCACAGCTTCAGAACAGATATTTTAACTGCACAGAAGTCCATTGAGAGGCATGGACTTCAGTTCTCCATAATTTCATTGCCTGGTATTTTCTTATTTGCAAGGGTTTTTTTTTTTTTACAATAAAGTTTATAAAATAATCTATGAACATGCATAATTGTTATCAAAAAGCAGAGAGGATATTACTAGGGTGTAAAAAACAAACAAACAAAAAAGAACAGCACTATTTTAAAGAAGAAACGGAGCTTCTGAAATGCAGAGTTCACTAGCATCTGCAGGCGTGGCAGTATTTGGAGTGCTTATCTACTTGGAGAATCAAGAGAAAGACAATGGGGTATGGTTAGAACTGCCTCTTGGTAAATGTGACCCCAGCGGGATGTATCTGCACAAAAAAGTCCGCCACTGAGAAAGAAAGGCTCTCCAAATTAGATGGTTTTGTTGGCTTAATGTTTAATAGTTTATAATTAAGCACAAATGGGAGATATGTTTTCTATTATTTGAGAAGAGGTGGTGGTGGAGTGTATAACATAAATTATAAATACTTATATTTCCTTACCACTTACAACAAAATGTTTCCACTCTTTGTGATGCTACCATTACAAATATTAATAGCAAAATTGAATTTCTATATTGCAACATCCATCTATTTTCCACCTCTGTGTATGTGTGTGTGTGTGTGTGTGTGTGTGTGTGTGTGTGTGTGTGTGTGTCTGAAACAGGGTTTCTCTGTGTAACAGCCCGGGCTGTCCTAGAGTTCACTCTGTAGACTAGGCTGGCCTTGAACTCACAGAATTCTGCCTACTGATGCCTCCCAAGTGCTGGGATCAAAGGCATGTACCACTACTGCCCAGCTTCTCCCAGATTCTCTTTTAACCATATCATCTTTTTAATCATATCATTCTATCTATTTTTAACCATATCATCATTTAGCAATCTTGATTTCTACTTTAATATAACGTTGTCTTGTCTTTCTCATTCAGCATAATGCTGCTGTTGTATAAAACAAGAAAGAAAATTAACATTTCCAAAACAAAGTGTTTTTTTTTCTGAAGCAACAACAAGGAGTTCAAGGATTTAACATACTTTTTAAGATTCCAACCAGTAGACACACAAAGTCACTAAACAAGTTATAAAAGGTGACAAGACATTTAACGTTTTATCTCTCCACAAAGTCACTGCATTGTAATCAATGAAATTCAGATCATTTTAAAGCTCAAATGTTGCCCCTTTGAGGAAAAACTTGCCCACAATGCTCTAAATATCTGTTTTAGTTTTTTAAAGGTATAGGTGCTCTATTCTTCTCTTTCTAGTTACTATTCAGCTATGTGGCTATCCCACTAGGAACCCATTCACCTACTGAAGAGCATTTGAGTTTTTCTAATGCCGAGCATCTATGAAGAACACTGTTGTAGGCATTCATGTATAGAATGCAGTCCCTTCCAGGGACTACCTAGCACATCCGTCTGTCCCTCCAACCCACCTCAAACATTACTATCAAATGTCATTCCTCCCTGCTTTGCACTGTCAGCTTACTTCTCAGATGTCCCCCAGTGGCAAGCCACAAGTAAATCCTCATCTTCAGTGTAAGCATGCATCTTCTGATGAGCCCCAGGACACTCATTCCCAAGCTAGTCATGCACTTCTCTGCCTCACTGTGGCTCAAACATCTATCTGTTTCATCTCCCTCATTGTTCTTTCTGCCATTTTCTTCCTTTCCTATACACTGCCCTCTTTTGGAAGGTTTAGAGACAAGCCTTTTCTGTGTAGCCCTGGCTGTCTTGGAACTCTGTTGACCAGGCTGGCCTGGAACTCAGAGCTGTCTCTGGCATTGAAGGAGTGCACCACTGCTGCCACCACCACTACCACCACTGGGCTACTGCCTCTTTTTTTTCCTCTAGATTATGATACTTTATCCTTAGAGCCTCCAAAGCTACCTCAGCTGGAAGTGATCTGTTCCTTCTTTGTCATTAATGTGATAAGGTTTAGACCTGTCCTGTGGCCTTTAACTAAAGTTTTCTAGCACCCTTTGTTTTTCCTGTATTTGGGGTTAAGTGTGTCTGCATGTATTGGGGGAGGGGGCTCTAACTGGATAGCAGTGACATGTGGACTGGGTCATGTCCTGGCTCTCCTGTTTCTGGAGTGTTGCTTGTGATAGTGACTAACATGTCTCCCACAAATTCCATCATTTTCTTTTAAAGATTTATTTATTTATTTTATGTGTATGAGTACACTGTAGCTGTCTTCAGACACACCAGAAAAGTACATAGGACTCCATTACAGATGGTTGTGAGCCACCATGTGGTTGCTGGGAATTGAACCACGCCAGCCTAAATTCCATCATTTTAAAAAAGAGTTTGAGTGGCCTGAGAGTGTATCTCAGTGGTAGAAATTTTTACCTACCATGCACTAAGTTCTGGGCTCAATTCCTATTGAACACTCACATGTGCACACACACGGGGTATCTGCTCTCAATAAAAATAAAAATAAAAATAAAAAAGAAAGTTTTGTCCTATCTTCCTGTTCTGCTTACCTGTGGTCACAGCTCTAACGATGTGCTTGGTGGAGATTATTAATCCTAGTTTTCTAAAGTCTTACATGAGAAAATTCATTTAGTTTACTAGTACAAACCTGACAAAGAACCAGTTGATCTAGGCCTTTAGTTCATTTCTCAGCAATTTCAGAACAGCAGTGTAAGTTAGTCATAATAGATTCTAAATATAAATGAAGTTTAAAATACTACCAGTGTATTAATGTAAATATCCATCTGTTGGGGTTGGGGAGATGTCTCTGTCATTAAAAATTCTTGAACCGGGCGTGGTGGCGCACGCCTTTAATCCCAGCATTCGGGAGGCAGAGGCAGGCGGATTTCT